>NW_012267273.1:13183734-13199824 GCF_000151885.1 Dipodomys ordii
GGAGGAGGCTACAATGCTTGATAAGAAATGTACTCATTATCTTGCCCATGTAATTGTAACCCCTCTGTACAGTATTTTCACAATAAAAAATAAATAAAAAATTCAAAAAAAAACTTTAGGAAAGGGGGGAAGATGGAAAAGGGAAAGGGGGAGTGTTAGAGGAAGGGGTCAGATTGAATGGAGTATGTTGTGTATCATGAGTGGAAATGTCATAATAAAATCCCCTCCTATGTTACTGATATCAGCTAATAAACATTTTAAACAAACAATAAAACCTTTCCTCCAAAATTATAGAAATACATGTGCTTACTGCAACTACTCAGATCATGCCCACCCCCCAAGGAATTTAAATACTCGTGGCTTTCCCATCATATCCTCTACTATTTCAGAAGCCTGGGCTCCTCTTGACAGGGTCTGTCCCCACCCCATCCTATGTACCTTGCAGGTGGGGGTAGGAGTAGGGAGGAGCTGGTGATAGAGCAAAGCAGTTAGTCCAGAATATGGGAAATGTGGGGTTTTGATTTTACTCTTCACCCCACTATCATTTTTTCTTAACTTTTAAAGTTTCAAGTCATTTTAAACTTGGAGGGGAAAAATATAAGTACAAAGAACTCCCCACACCCTTCACTCAGGATTCCTTGTACCTTTGAACCTCCTCATAATTCCTATGGCATACTTTGTGGCCAAAGGAACCACCTGACTAACTCACCTGTCACATCTCTCTTCCTCAGTCATTCTTCAGCTTTGCTGACGTTGGCCATGGATGATCACAAACCAGTCATTTTGAGAAATGTCTTCCTATTTTGTGTGTTCATTGTTTCTTCTCGATGGATTCATGTAATGGAATATCAGGGGTGATTGTTTATTCTCACCATGACTGATCAGATAGCATATGGTGTCAGTTGGCCATTACAGAAGCATACTTTGGTCACTTATTTACTTTGGTTACTTAATGCGTGTGGTGCCTGGTGGTCTGCAGTTACATTCCCCCCATTGTCATTAGTCAGTAACTTGTAGAGAGAGTTTGAAGTTGTAGAAGATTCTATCCCTCAGCTTTACTTTTACCAAGTAGATAAAGCACTTAATATTGTTTCTTTCCTAAAATCATTGTAATAGTTATCAGATAGCCATTTTTACCACTTATTTTTACATTTGTTTTTTGTCATTATACTATAAAAGTTTCCTCTTTTACCATTTACTCTTATGCTTATTTATTTATTTCATTGTGCACTCATGAGCAGGCCTTTCTCTCTTGTTTTCTTCAGAGTTATAATCCATTGTTATGTTATTTTATGTATATAATATCCCAATATTTCTAGAAGGAATCCTGTAAATTGACTTCTGTGTCAATTTTATATCTATCATTTAGGAAGCACATCCTTGTTTTCTGGTAAAGCTGTTCCAAGCATTTCTAATTTTTAATTAATATAAAGGAGTTTCATTTTTATACATCCATACATGTATAGAATATGCTTTGATCAAATTCACTTTATTTATTATTCTTTCTTATCCTTCCTTTTTCTACAGTTTTAATGGATTTCATTATTCTATTTTCATACATGTGTATAATGTATTTCGACCATATTTACCCTCCATCCCCCTCTTGTTTCCCTCCCTTTATAGTCCCTCTACTGATAGTTTCCCTTTTGTGCAGTCATAATATTCAATGTATATATGTGAAAATGGAGCCAAATAATTTGAGGGGATGGCTGGGGTTGGGACAGATCAGAGAGAGAGAAAGATGCAAGGGATGGCATTGATCAAGATGCATGGTACTCATAAACTGACATGTTGAATTGAAACCCCTTGTACAACTAAGGAATATATATATATATATATATATATATGTATATGTATATATATATATAATGTGAAGACATTTTTACATTATTTTAAAACAATAATTAAAATAGATTACCAGAAGCACAGTGGGACTGCAGTAGTCTCTTGCAGTACTGCTTGAAATCTAATTTGCTCACTACTGACTTTATCACAGCCTTCAATGATCTTTGCTCCTCCTGATCCTTTCTCCATTGGGGACTGTCTTCATTGTTCAAAGGTTCTGCCTTTGAGTTTAAAGGGAAAGATCTACCAGTTTGCTTCACTTGTTCACTCAGTCATTCTTCCACATATTTATTCACTGACTATTTGTTGCAGGTTTACTGTGTGCCTGAGGCAGCCTGCATAGATTAACTTCTTCACCCAAATCCCTACCTGACCTGAACTGTGTATCTGATGTTTCTTGTTCTTAGTTCTGCACAGTCCTCTCCTGAGTGCATGGCTGAGTCAGATTATCAGGGTATGTAAAAGGGAAGGCCTAATAGGAGTGTGAAGAAAGTAGAACCTTGAGCCAGCCAGACCCTAGAGAGCAGGTATGAGAACAACTCCTCAGAAAGAAGCACTCCCTCCCACTCAGTTGTCGGCTCCTCCCATAGAGGAACAGTAAGTAACCCAGCCAAAACAGGGTGCTTCCCAGCTGAGTTGCCTCCCTTCTAGTCATCTTCTGCACAGGCAGGAGGGAACATGAAGGAAGTACATACCTCACAACTTGTGGTTGCTGAAACCCAGCTCTGACCTGTGTTCCCCTTCTCTACCTCCCACCCCATTTTTCTCCTTTTCCTTACTAGTTCTTTGAAGGAGCAGATTGCTTGGGGACCCAGAAGTATGAGGAGGCCACGGTGTCAACTTAGTTAGGCAACTGTTTTTAGGCTTGTAGAGGGACAGAGAACAGCTGCACATTACCTTGGTAGCTGAGCCTATCTGGGCCTAACGGTTTCCTCTGGGTAAGCACTTCCGCCCTCCTGTCTGTGAAATAGAAGACCTGTGTCGGGGTGGCCCTTTGCTGAGCAGGAAGGAGCACCAGTTAGAGGGAGAAGGGAAAAGTTGGATGGATATGGAAGTATACATCTGTAATTCCAGCATTGAGACGACTGAGGCAGGAAAATCATGAGTTTGAGGCCAGCTACCAAGTGAGGCCCTCTCAAATATAAAAAAAGGACTAGAGGAAGGCCCCAGGCAGGTTTAGAAGATATTGTTACAATCTTCCTATCACTATTTCAATCCTGAGCTTTTAAAAGGAAGAAAGGAAAAGTCACAAGCACAAGTGTTTACTACAGGTTACAGGAAAGTTCCTTTCTTGCTACCAACTCTGCTCTAGTAGAGTGGGGGCTCTTTCACTGAGTCCCAGAGTGTCTGGCTCTAAATAAAAACATAAGGGAGCCAGGTTCATCCGAACCTTATTCCTAAAACTAAACACTATTTAAAAAACACTCTTTCCGGAGTTGGGAAGGTGGCTCAGTGGTAGAGCGCTTGCCTTGCATGCATGAGGCCCTGGGTTCGATTCCTCAGCACCACATAAGCAAAAAGAAAAAAGCCAGAAGTGGCGCTGTGGCTCAAGTGGTAGAACGCTAGCCTTGAGCTGAAGAGCTGAGGGATAGCGCACAGGCCCAGAGTTCAGGCCCCACGACTGGACCAAAAAAAAAAATACTCTTTCCAGTGCGCCCATCATATTAGAATGGCGAAGAAAATATGAATCAGAGATGGTCAGTGACTTCTTTAAGGAAACACAGATAGAAAGTAGCAGAGCTGGAATTCAGCATTCTACCCTGTCCGTTTCTCACATCAAGTGTGTGAAGGGGGGAGGGAGAAATCTCTCTTGCCCCTGAGATAAATCAACTTGTGAGCTCACTCTGGCTGCTAGCACTTTAGAAAGTCCCACCTTAAAGGTTCTACACTAGGAAGGTAACCATGTCCCTATGATTAGTAGAGCCTGGCAGGTAGTCCAAAGAGAGTGCTGCCCTGAGAAGCAAGGGCAGGGCAAGTTCTCTGATTATTAGTATCTCTATGTCCATCTTCGCAGCATTCACCAGCACCTGTCACCCTGTTCACTCCTGGGATGAGCTGGGGGACACAACTGGGGAGAAAAGGACTAGACTTTAAGAATGCTATATAGTAACAACCCTCCCACCCTCCCATAACAGCCTTGCAGCCTCTGCCTGGGACAGTCCTAGGGGAGTGTTACTGACCCTGGGCCTGTGGGAATTGGATATTTAAGATCTTGCCCTTTACTATATTTAATAGGAATGTGGGAGCCGAACTTTCCACAAATCCCAATGCATGAATCAAAGCAGATTTGATGTACTGCTGCAAGGAGCTTGGAAAACTACCTGCCTCCTCATCCCCATATACAGATAGATAATGGTTTCCTGAAGTTGAAATCCTGGAAAGTGAAGAGAAATAGACATGTCACCACACAAATCCCCAATCTGAACAGCCCCACTGTGGCAGTGAGCACACAGCCCCTCCAGCCAAGGGAGATGGCGGGTATCTGCTACCTTTTCACAGAAGGAACCCCCCCCCAAAAAAAAACTAATGTGATACTGATGATAAAAGTGGAAAGGGATGAAGAGAAGAAGGAGGAAAAATGAACATTACAAAAAAGAAGGGACATAGAAACAATGAGAGGACAACTATAATTGGGGGGCAAAAAAAAGAAAGGAGGGAGAGGAGTTGGCAAAAACTGAAACCCTGGCAAAACTCAGGGTCCTGAGAAACTTTGCAAGAAAGGGGGTGCGGTGGGCGCCCATCCCTTGTTGAGGAAGATTAATAAAGTCGTGGCTCTCTCTCTTAAGTCCTGCCCTGGGAGGGACAGTATCTGTTTAGATTTGTGTCTAAATTTAAACCCTGATCCGGCCTCCCTCCCCGGTTCCCCTCCCTAAACCTCCGCCTGCCCGCCTTCAGTCCCTCCCTCCCTCCTCCTCCTCCTCCTCCTTCCTCGTTCTCGGGCGCTGGCTCCCCTGGCCCGGCAGTCCTACAGCCCAGCACAGGCCAGCGCACGCACTGCCCTGTGCCCACCACAGCTCGAACCTGGTCCAGGCTGGGAGTGGAGGGGACAGTGGGGATCGGGAACTCACTCTGGCCCCAGCGAGCCCGCGTGTCTGGAGGACAACCTAGAGGACATGGAGGTAAAGGACCCCAGCGGTGACAAGGGGCTGGGCAGTGAGCTGGGGTTGGGAGAGGCTGATACCCCTGTTTGCAGCAAGGGAGCGCATGGGCTCTTAGCTGCTAACAAGAAGGGCCAAGGTGTGCTGCTCTAAACCTGGGTGGTTTACTCAGGAAGACTGTCTCTGGTGGTACCTAGGAGGCCCCTGAGCAGGGCCAGCAAGGGCTTGGCAGGGAAAGACCTGAAGGGAGAGAAATTAAGTTCAGCAAAGGTTGGCAAACGGGTAAAAGGGATGCGCAAATGAAACCGAAGCCCATGACTGTAAAGATGAGTACAGAGAGAGAGAGAGAGAGAGGGAGGGAGGGAGGGAGGGAGAGAATCTAGTAGAAGAAACTGAGAAATCAGAGCTGTCTGGGCTTCCTTTTTCCCTTGAAGAGTGGCCGTTTAGAAAAGCCAGTGTCCTTTCTCTTCTGAAGTCCCTCTTGAGTCAATCATTTTTTTCTCAAAACTCTCTGAAAAGCTTCTCTCACTGTGCCAATGAGACTGTGTATGTGTCAGGGTGTGCTGATCACATAGAATGGTGTGCAAGGATAAGACCCAGCCCTACTCTGCTTCTGAGAGGAGGTCCTGCACTCTTCTAACCTTCCGTGGAATTCAGACAACCACTTTCCGTGGGTGGAGTGGCTGTGGTAACTCTTATTTCTCTCTCTCTCTCTCTCTATCTCTCTCGCTCTGGCTGTGTCTGTCACTGTCTCTGCCTCTCTGTCTCTGTCTCCTTGAAACGGAGACCTGATAGTTCACTCTAAATCAAACTTTGCAGGGCCCAGGGTTTTGAGAAAGAAAAAAGGAGAAGGTGTAAATGTCAGAGAGTTTTTAAGGTGAGTCTCACTTGTGTTCAAAAGGAAACTTCTCCCTAGGCTGTGGTCTGCAGCAATCACAGGTCACAGTAACTGCCATCTCCTTCCTGCAGTGGGTTCCATGCCTGAGCCCTGGTGAGCTAGGCCCAGGCCTCCTCCTGGATATTCAGCTCAGCCAGGAACATAGATCACCTTCAGGGAGTGGACAGGACCCTGGACTTTGCTGGGGTCTGAAGATACATTTGCAAGGACAGATTAGAGCACCAGGTGAGACACACATAGCAAAGCTCAGCAGGTGGATTCCCGAGTCTACTGAAAGACAGTGCAAGCTCAAAGCAAGAGCATGCTTAGAAGTGGGTACTGCTGTAGGGCAGAAGAGAGAGATGGGGACCCACACTCCACTTGTTGGGGAAGACCTCCAAAGAAGCTGCTATAGATGTAGATTTCTTCCTCAGGGAGAATAGAGTGTGCCTGAGGACCAGGCTGGACATTCAGGAGAAATGGACCAGACCTAAGAGGCAAGAGGATTTAGACTTAGGTTGCTACTGGAGGGCCCAATGCAAGTTTTAGCATGTTCTCAGGAAGGAGAGGGGCTCCTTCCGCAATGAGCTTTTTCTTCCCTAAGATGAGGAAGGAACAGTGGGTGGCCAAGGCCCTGAAACTATCAGCCTTGCAACTTCCTGTGTGGCTTGAGATGTAGGGGCATGAACAGAGAAGACTCTCCACCTACAAGTGGGTGTGTGCACTATCTGAAAGGTGCCCAAATCCATGTGTGCTGGGGGCTGGGAGGGATGAGAACCCCTGATAGGTCAGGGGTTTTGCATCTGCTCTGGAGGAGGGATTTGCTGCCTGGGAGTGACAGCTTCTGGGTCAAAACTGCAAGAAAAACAAAACAAACCCCACTGCAAGTGTTAGTGCTGAGGAAGGAAGTGAAGGTAACTGAAGGGTAGGGAAGTGACAATTCACAGCCAGGAAGCAAACTTGTTACTGTGGGGCTCCACGTGTAGGCATAAATTTGGGGGTTCCTCACAATCTCATAGTAAACTCTTTTGAAAGGTGAAAGCCCACCTTTGAGACATGAAAGAACATTTGAGAAGAAACTGAATTATATTACTTTCCAATATTAGGAATTCAGACCGAAACTTGCTTAACATTCCTGCTCTAGGCTCCACAGACCTTGTTAGAAATATTATTTTATTATTATTATTATTGTGCTAGCCCTAGGGCTTGAACTCAGAGCCTGGGGGCACTGTCCCTGAACTTTATCATTCAAGGCTAATGTTCTAATACTTGAACCACAGCTTTACTTCCAGTTTTTTGCTGGTTAATTGGAAAAAGAGTCTCACAGACTGGCTGGCTTTGATCCTCAATCCTCAGATCTCACCGGCCTCCTGAGTAGCTAGGGTTAAAGGCATGAGCCACTTGTACCTGGGTGATGATGATGATGATGATGATGATGATGATGATGATGATAACACTTGAACTCAGGGCCTCACCTTCTCACTTGGCTTTTCTACTCTTGAGTGGAAAAGTAGAGTTTCAAATGTGAGCCACTGGCACCCAGTACCGTTATTATTATTATTTTAAGTCACTGTTATGCCATCATCAATACCTCCAATCATATCTATGGAATACATGAGGTAAAGACACTGTCTGCCATTCAAACACTCCCAATCCAGGATCTCAGACAGAGAGCACACCCTGTCATGTATAGGTTGCACATGCATGTACTAAATGACCAGTTGCTACTGACTACAAATTCTTAGTTCAGAGTAGATGACTGAGAGAAATTCAGGATAGAAGTTCTCGCAGAAGGGGGGTGGTGAGGAGGAGAAACAAAAGGAATAGATGGGTTCAGGAGAGAGCATACCAGCTTTGCTCAGTAAGTAGACCAGTTGGTTGGAAAAGAAAACTGAAAAGCAGTAAGAAAAGAAAAACAAAAACAAGACGATAAAGCCACAGGGCCACAGGGTCTCAAGACACTTGCCAAACAGGTGAGAGGGATATGAAACCCAAGCCACCTGGAGGAAGGAATTAGTCTCTTTAGCTGTGCCCCAGTGAGCTCCTTTTTCTAATTCATACAGAGACTATCTACAGCCCACAAAGCCAAAGTTAGCTAGTATATGGCCCTGGATTCTCACCCAGAGAGGTGTTGTATGAAATATAGCAGGGGTGAAATAGCAGAAATGCAGTTCAGGGAATAAGCAAGTCAGACTGGAGAGTCCAGTCTGACTTTAAGAGAGGGTAAGATTGGAAAAGATGGGGTCACCAGAGTACCCTAGAGGGAGGTATTCTCAGGCTAGGGATATAGCTCAGTGAAAGAGAACTTGCCTAGCATGTATGAGACTCTGGACTCCATTTCTTGCACTGAGAGAGACAGACAGAGAGGAGATCTGTGGGAGGGAGTTATCTTATATCTTACTAGTATTCAGAGATTGGCAAAGTCCCTAACAGCAAATTCTATATTTTCCAATACTCCTCTCTGTCTCTCTCTCTCTGTCTCTGTCTCTCTGTCTCTCTTCCTCTGTCTCTCTCTCCCTCTTTCTCTCTGTCTGTCTGTGTCTGTCTCTCTATCCCTCTATCTCTCTCTGTCCCTCTTTCTCTGTCTGCATCTGTCTCTCTCTGTCTCTGTATCTGTTTCTGTATCTGTTTCTGTCTGTCTGTCTGTCTCTCTCTCTCTCCTGTCATCACCTCTGGAAGCCCTCCCAGATGCCTTCGGACTCTACAGTGCTCTCAGAGCACTTTATTCAAACAATTGATGGAGAACCAAGGTAGAAGTATAATTGTCAGCCTAATGCCTCCCCCCAAAAGGCTTTTTTTTTTCTTTTTGCTTATGTGGTGCTGGGGAATCGAACCCAGGGCCTCCTGCATGCAAGGCAAGTGCTCTACCACTGAGCCACCTTCCCAGCCCCCCCCCCAAAGGCTTCTGGAGGACAGAAGTTATTTCTTGTATGTCTAGGGCTGAATGTGTAAATTATGTTATTAAGATGGGAGAAAAGATTAGATAATCTTTTCAGTTTATATTTTTAGAGCAGCGTTTGCATATGTTCATTTTGTTTTTACTGTTCTAGGCAGAAATTTGCAGTGCTACATGAGAAATGTAATGTGTTATTTGAAAAGTGTTTCCTTTCTAGAAAAGATAATAAGTAACGTAATTGTTGGTAGAACCTAGAAGATAGAAAGAGAGGGCCGGGCACTGGTAGCTCACTCCTGTAATCCTAGCTGCTCAAGAGGCAGAATCTGAGGATCATGGTTCGAAGCCAGCATTGAAGAAGTTTGTGAGACTCTTGTCTCCAATTAACCATCCAGAGCATTAGTCTTAAGCACAAAAGCTCAGGAACAATGTCCAAGTACTGAGTCCAAACCCCATGACCAACGAAAAGAGAAAGAGAGAGAGAGAGAGAGAGAGATTTAAGATGTTTAACTTAATAATTTTAGTTCCTTAAATGCTAATTGTAAGGGCTACCAGATAGCCCAAGGGTCCTTGAAAAAGTTAATTTTCACTAACCAAAATCTTCATTTCTCCGACTAAACAGTGGGTAACAAATTTAATAGTAGATAATTAAACTTATCTCCTCACAACCACATTTCTATTTAGAACAAACCTCTGTGAAAATTAAAATACTGTCACTAAACAAGTCATAAATTTTTATGGGGAAACTATAAATGATTCTTTTTCCCTGATGCAGTGCCAAATCCTCCTGAGATATTGTTTGTCATCCTTCCACTTATTCAATATTTATTAAGCATTTATAACATGCCAGATCTTGTGTTTAGAATATTACCCTTTAAAAAATGGGATTATAGCTGGGTGCCAATAGCTCATACCTGTAGTCCTAGATACTCAGAAGGCTAAAATCTGGGAATCATGGTTCGAAGCCAAGCAGACAAATCCAAAGGACTCTTATCTCCAATTAACCAGCAAAATGCCAGAAGAGAAGTGGCTTAAGTGATAGAGGATCAGCTTTCAGTGGAAAAGCTAAGCAAGAGTGAAAGTCCCTGAGTTCAACCCCAGTACCAGCACCAAAGCAATACGTAAATAAACAAAATAAAAATGGTCTATTGTTTCTTTTCATTCTCACAGACTGTCAGTAGTAGTAATGACAGCAATGAAGAAGAGGTGTATTTGTATAGCCTGGGGCATAGTATGTTCATTTTGTAATCTATATTTTCACCGTATCTCTTTACCTCAGAGGTAAAAAGCAATCCTAGGAGAGAGGAGGCTTGAAGCTTTAATAAAAAGATCATCTTGTGATATCCCTGTGAGGTGCTGATAGAACCCATAACTCTTTCCTGGTTTTGACCTCCTCCTTGCTGAGCCATGTCTCTGCTGGTTGGAGCTGGTGGATCATCATTAGGGCTGCACAGCCTCTAGAAGCTGGAGTTTGGCTCAGATACCCCACATTCCCCTCTGGCTCCTGAGTGTTCTCTATGACCCTGGCAGAAACCTTGGCTTCACTTAGCAGACATCTTTCCATTTGTTGGGCTGCCATGCCAGGGAGAGTTTTGGTTAGTGACACTGGAAGGCCCCAGCCCTGTCATAGGAGGGGTGAGTGTGCATTCCTGGAGCAGAGTCAGATTTCAGAGCCTGATCCACACAGCACAGCTCCTCACAGCAAGGAAAGCCCGAGCCAGGCCCGCATGGTTCCGTGGGAAATCTGAACACTGGCAGCTCAGCAGCCCTGTAATCTTATCAGGGCCACAGGAGAAAGCATTTAGGTTCCAAAAAAATCTGAAGGCAGCTCTGCCTTCCTCCAGTGATAATGTCTGAGATTTGCAGAGCCAACCTGACTACCCCTACCCACTCCACTGGAATGAAAATACTTTGGGTAGAGAACAGGACTATCTCCAACTGCCTGCTGCCATATTGCAAAGGGGACAAACCTAGACATGGAGAGCTCAGGCTGAGCTATGAAGGGTGTCACAGATCTTAGGAAAGCCAACAGCTTTTTCTCTCATCTGGGAATAGTTCTGCCTATGGCTTGAGAAATCCGGCAGAGGGGTGGTTCTCATAAAGTTTGGCTCACGTAGCAGCAACACATGGACACTTTTATCTCTGTGAACAAGATGGTACAGTGATACTACTGGCCCAGTACAGAGGCTTTGCTACCATCAACAACTGCAGTGTGGATCACCTGAGCCAGACCAGAGAGAGCAGTGCCCTCATCCCTTTGTCTTTGGGGGCAGGGAACATCCTATCTTTTTTTCCTTTGAGGCTTTTAGAATACCTATCTCCTAGGAATTGTGGAGATTGCCCAGCCAGTGAGGCTTAACCCTGTCCTTGTTGCGGGGAAATGGCCTGTAGTCACTGCTTTCCTGAGCCTCAGTGGCTCCCTAGGAGAGGAGCGATATACAGGTGGGGCCCTTACCTCTGTGAGAGCCCTCCCTGAGATGCCACTAAAGCTCATTCCTACTACCAGCTGGAAGCTCTTGAACAGCGACCCTGAGAAGTCACATACTGGAGCTGACATTCTTCCAGTCAAGAAATGAGTGTCTGCATCACAGATGTCCCCACCCTTTGTTGTGAATCTGCTTGCACAGATTCAAAAGCAATTGCTTTGAATCTTGCTAGCTGTTGTACACTGACTTTTTAATGAGGCTTAGCTAACATATATGGATCCTTTAGTGCCTACCAAGTACTGGGGACCAAAACATGAATGGGTGTCCTATCTTGCTGGCCCTCAGAGAACTCACAGTCTAACAGGGGTAAAAAAGACTAAAACAGATGATTACAGAACAGGGCAAGAATTGCCCCCACAAAAGTGAGGTGACAACATCCAGCCTGGGACTCCCAGAGCTTCCCATGAGAAATGATCTCTGAGGAGAGTGTTGAGGTCTGAATAGGAGTTAAGCAGCTGCAGAAAACTAGGAAGAATATAGTCCAATCAGATGGAGGAAGGTGCAGAGGAAACCATGGTGGTGGTGTAGTGGCTGGCAGTGTGGTGTGCCTGGCAACTACAAAGGGTTTATTCCTGGAAGGTCAAATGAGATAAAGACATTTGATGACTAGGTGGGAGTTACAAAGAAAAAGAAAATTGCATTTCCTGCCATAAAAGGAACTTCCTTCTATTTAGGAAAAGGATAAATATAGACACATGGTGGGAAATTAAAAAATACAAGATACAATCTTGATAAAAGAAGTATATAGAGTTCAAAGTCAGCTTCTTCTATGGTGGGAGGTAGAGAAACCTTGCTTCCTCTACTGGGAAATTCTTCTACAAGTGCTGCCTTTGCTCCTCCACGCAGCTCTGAGGGGCTGACAGACAAGGCACTTAAGGGTGAGTGATTGCAGGCTCACCTGTGTCCTGTACCCAAAGGCTCTCGCTGAAGACATGGATTTGAAACAGACTTTTGGCTCCGAAGGAAGGCATACCAAAGCCACCCTGAAGGCCCTTCTCTGATGAGAGGCCTCTGAGAATACATCCAACACAGAAAATCTCCTATTATTACCATCTCTGTCCACCTGCAGCCCCACCATGATGACACATCCCAAGCATTCTGAAATGCCCACATTTTTTTCCCTCTTTACCTAGAGCAATCCAGGATGATCAAATAGTAACCAGTAGACCAGGGAGTAACAACTGACGACATGCACCAACCCACCCAGCTAAATAGAGCGACAGAAACAAAAAGCAGAGCCTGTGGGTGCTATGACACTACCCGGGCACCCACCCCAGAGAGCACAAAAACTTCCATCCAATCATAGGCCACAGAAGCTTCATCCTCTTCATGGCCTCCCTGCTAGACCCCCACCTCAACAGCCCATTCCAGACACATGAGCTATGTGGACACTTATCCAAGCCTGCTGTAGCCACCCCTACCCTATCTCAGCACTCCAAACTCCATTCCCAGGCCTCAGGTCTCTGGCTTGTCATGCTTTTGAGATACGTTTTGATGGATAATGGGAAAGTCATTGCTGAGCAGCCACACCAATGGCAGTGTGGGAGAAATCTACAAAGCTTGTCATCACTTCTGAATACCTACTATATACAGATGTTTTGCATACATTTACCTTTTTTAAATCCCTATACAAACCCTATCACATCTCTTTTCTAGATAGTTTGCCCAGCTCTGGAAGGTGATTGTCCATATGATTGGGTGGGGTCCTATGTCTACTGTTCTTTCTTTTGGCTTTCTCCTGTCTTCTCCCACCTTGCCAGAGTGGGACTTCAGCCTGCTTAGTCTTTCTCTAGCTTAAAAAAAGCCATGGTGGAACCCAGGAGGCTCAAAACTTGGAGGATTTTTTTTCCAACAGAGGGGGAGGTGATACTTTGATCTGAGGTCTTTGAAATCAGCTTTGAACTTGCTGGGCAGGTGCTCTATCATTTGAGCCACTGCCTCCCTCCTAACCCTTCTTACTTTAATTTATATTTACATATGGTTTTACTCTTTTTCCCAGGTTGGCCTTATACACTTCCCAGGTGATTATAAGCCTGTACAACCATGCCCACTCCCAAAGAGTGGGCTAGATTGATTCTGGCTAGATTGATTCTGAGCTCTCATGTATAAAAAGAAACTTCTAAAAGGTTCAAGGGTATCTCTGAAAGAATCTGGTATTTCCCTCTAAGGGAGAAAGGAAGTAGGTTTGTTTTAATTTGGTTTTTGGTGTAAAAAAAGTTTTGAAAGCATGAAGGAACTTAAGTAATTTCTCTGTCCCCCCCTTTTATTTTAAAGGTGAGGACACTGAATGTAACTCACCAATGGTCACACTTAGTGAGTGGTTGAGTCAGAACTACGGTAAAAATCTTTTGGCCTACAGCACACTACAGTATACATTTGATCCATATGTTTAAATTGACTTACGACTACTTTACAACTTCCACAGCTCTGTGTGCTGTCTTCTCCAGGCTCTCTGAAGTCTTCCACACTTTGGAGTGTTCAGTATTCTCAGTTTACCCATCAAGCACTCATTTCTGTGGGGAGAGGAAAGGTTGGAGAACAACAGCTCCTGTTACCATTGTTTCCACAAGTATCAAGAGACTCAGACTAAGGCAAGGAGAGCTTAACTCTGTAAGGTGCCATAAAATACTTCCCTAACTGGCTGCTTTCCACCACGTGCTCAAGGAGTCTTTCTCAGGGATCTTTTGCCCCCTGTTGCCCAGCCATACTTGAAGCCTGTTGTTATGGCCTGGATTTGAGTGCTCAGGAGTTGGAAGAACAGAGGTGATTCCAAATCTTGTTTTTCCTAGGGTAAAGCATGGGAAATTCAGGGCCATGTCTGGTGCTTTGGGCTGGTGTGGAATGGCACAGAGATACCTAGATGAAGAATCAAAAACAGGGGAGTTGCAAGTATAGAAATTTTCTAGGGCTACCATAGCAGGGAACCACAAACTGGGTGGCTTAGAACAACAGGCATTTATTCTCTCACAGTGCTGGAGGCCAGATGTCTGAAATCAGTGTGTGGCAGGACCACACCAGAGACACTAAGGAAGAATCTATTCCACTCCTCTTTTATTTACTTCCTTGGTGGTTGCTGCTTCTCTGGCCTATGGCCATATCCTTTCAATCTTTGACTCACCTTCACTGATTGTCTCCTACTAGAACATTTGCCATTGGACTAGGACCCTCACTGATCATTCAGAATGATCTCCTCACCTTAAAATCCTTAACTTTATGTCCAAAGACTCTTTTCCAGATAAAGTAGCATTCCTGAGTTCCAGGGGTTGGGAAGTGATCCTACCTTTTGGAAAGGCCATCATTCACCACTTTATAGCAGGAAACTTGTTATCCATGTAGAGGTAGAGGACTGGAAGGGTGAATCCTTGTTTATTATTAGGTTATAGATTATTAGGTAGGTTGCAACTATTCGTGAATCCTTGTTTATTATTAGGTTATAGATTATTAGATAGGTTGCAACTATTCCCACCTCCATGCTTTCGAGGTAAATTTCTACTAGCTATTCATTTCTACTGCTATGGGACTAATTTCTTCCTAGGAAGCCCATTTCAACTGCTTTGCTCTCCATTCCTATACTGGTGCAGGTCTCAGCTATGATTCTCTACTCAGCAAGCTGCAGTTGAGAAAGGAGGTCCATATGGTGCCATGGGCATTTCCACAGAGTTATGATCATCTCTCCTGATCTAGTCCCTTTCCAGGGAGATAACTAAGGTCTTACCAAGCTAGGAAGAGCTAGCTTTTCAAATGATGTAGAGTCACCAACACCTTTATAAAGGTCCATGTCTTGCAATATTATAAGGTTACATTTTACACATTCTCATTCCATATTCTCCTTTCAAATACTTTATACATTCACTGGGCCTTTTGTTTATTTATTTAAAGACATGTCCTGAGCAGTTATGAAATGAAAATTAAGTAGACATAATATTTTCCCTCAAGACCTGTACAATCTGGAGGTGGGGAGGGAAGCTAAAATGAAAGAAATCCTTACCAAACAGTGTGATTGCTTCTTCAAAGAGAGTGAGTAAATAGTTCTGTTGCATAATTTTCAGGACAGTCTAGTATTGCTGTAACAAATAATGCTACAGTTTTAGTGGCTAAGAACCACAAAGGTTTATCTCTCATTCAGGCTATGAGTCTGTCAGAAGTTGGCTGGGGGCTCTGTTCTATGTTGTTGACTAGTTGAGACCCAAGCTGCTGGAGCAGCTTTTGTATGGAAGGGTGTGGATGTGTGTTATGGCAGAACAAAAGAGAGTTCAGCAGGATTTATAGTAGTTGTTTCTATCACAAAGCAAATGATCTCTGAGCTGGGTCAAGCTGACCAAGGTCTGAGGAAGGAAACCATTACCTGTACTACTTGGGCACAGTCCCTGGAGCCCTACACAGCTCTGGTGGTTGGAGATGCTCTTCCTGATTGAAGTGGAATCTGCTTTGCAAGAATGCAGAGTGTTTTTCACAATGTCAACCATTCTTGCTCGAGAGAGGCAAGTAGGTCTGAAGGGGAAGCCAAGGATATACCTTTATTGTGACAGGAAACTGTACCATAAAAATAAAAGCATTAATCATTAGGTACCATTGTTTTGATGTTTCTTAAACACCTTAGTCATGAAACAGCCAATTTCTTGGAACTTACCATCACTAAGAGATACCATTTAGGGCTGGATACCAAGGGCTCATGTTTGTAATCCTAGCTACTCAGGAGGCTGAGCTTTGAGGACCATAGTTGGAAGCCAGCCTGGGCAGAAAAGTCTATGAAACTTTTATCTCCAGTTAATCATCAAAAAGGTAGAAGTAGAGCTGTGCTGAAGTGGTAGAGAGCAGGGGCAAGGGTTGGGAAGTTGACTCAGTGATAGAGTGCTTGCCTCCCATGCATGAGGCCCTGGGTTTGATTCCT
>NW_012267273.1:13202084-13209170 GCF_000151885.1 Dipodomys ordii
TTATCTTGCCCATGTAATTGTAACTCCTCTGTACGGTATTCTCACAATAAAAAAAATTAAAAATAAACTGGGAGGAAATGAGGGAAAGGGTGACACTGTTCCAAAAGAAATGTACTCAATACCTGACTTATGTAACTGTAACCCCTCTGGACATCACTTTTACAATAAAAATTTTAAAAAGAGATTAAGGAGGAAAAAAAGTTCCTTCCAACAACAGAGGTTGTGATAGAGGGGTGGTTCATGCAGACCACACACAAACCCATGCTGGTAAAGCTCTCTGGGCTTCTGTAGGAGGCCAGGCCTAGAAGCCATGCTGGACTACTGCCCCGATAGCCTACATAAATCTCAACTGGAGCCTGCGAGGTGGGAGGAAGAGCCAGGTTATGGAACAGCAAGTTCAGCCTGCAGACTCACAGGAGACAGCAAGTATACTTTGCGCATTCACCGTGGAAAAGTAGTAAAACAAAGAGGTAAAAAATTGGAAGGAAAATAGCTCCCCCCTGTCTGAGGGAAATACATTCCCAGACCCTAGGGGATGCCTGGAACCAGAGTGAGGACCACACCCTATAATTTAATGCTTTTTCCATTTTAACTAAGCACTTAGCACACATTGTGGCCATCATTTCGGTAGTTGGAAGCACAGCGGCAAAACAAGTGTGCATTTCTCTTTCCTTTTTCACAACTTTATGAACAGATTTGGTTTTCATGGTAGACCTTAGCAACCTCAGAATACAACTTCCTTTTCTTTATTTCATGCAGAACTTCCACCTTATCCCTTGAAGGAAGCACATTATGATTTCTCTTTGGCACATTCAAACAGCCAACCTTCCAACCTTTGCACTCTGCCACTAAGTAAAATAAGGATTGCTCACCTGCAACGTGTAACACTTGAACAATTACAAGTTGCATGCAAAGCATGTCATATCGCATTGACCAGCTAAATGACCAGTAACAGGTAGCTTATACAGCACAGACACTTTACACAAAGGGATGATTCGTGTGCTGGGTAGCAAAGGGTGAGAAATATGTGAGATTTCCCTGTGTTAGAACACAGCCCGAGGAGCTCCAGTTGAGCAATCGGTTAGCGCGCGGTACTTAAAAGAACACAGCCCGATTTAAAACTTTATAACTTGTTTATTTCTGGAATTTTCCATTTGATATTCTTAGACAGCAGTTGGCCATGGGTAACTGAAACTACATGAAGTGAAACCTGCATGAGGAGGGAACACTGTACAATTGCCCTTCTTCTTCCTCGCCCTGGCATATCCAGGCTTCTTGTGCTGTGACTTCTTCCACCCACCCCTACCATTCCCCACCTCCATGGGGTGGTCCTTCAGGGGAGCTGAGGCAGTTGGGAAAGCAAGAGTCTTTTTCCCTAAGACACCTCCAAGGACCAGAGTGACAAACCACTCCAACCAGACCAACTCCCTATCTCAGGCCAGGATTCTGGCTGGACTAGTGCCTTTATATACCAGTAAGGGAAGTCTGATTTCTCCAGTACTCACATTACTTGTATGACCAAAGGTTTTTTCTTTGCAAAATAAATTCAGAATAGGTAAAGCTACCCTGATCGAAGCATTCTCATTAAAGACCTTAGGTCTTTTTCTCAGCAAAGTCTCCAGTGGTAGGCCACTGCTGTCTGTTCTTGGCCCTGACTTGTTAAACATTTTGTTAATGACTTGAATGAAAAAAATAGAAAGAATCCAGATGACCCACAGCTGGGATAGTTAATATGATCCATGACATATTCAAGTTTAAAATGATTTATATAGGATGGGACACCAGGCCAAAACCAACATAATGAAATTAAACAGGGAAGAATGCGAAATCTTCTGCTTAACTTTAGCATAGGACAGACTTGACATGCATTTGTTCAATCATTCCAAAAATATTTCGGGGGCCTAACTGCATAAAAAATGCTGCCTGGGGCCTTAGAGAGAGAGTAAAATTCAGAGACAATATCTCAATAACTTGAAGACTTCATGGTGGTGGGAAGGGTTATGTCCTCAAATAAGGCAAGGCATGGGATGTGCTGAAGTATGATGTAGGGAGCAAAACCACAGGGTTGAAAAATTCACAGTGAAAGAACATCCTCAACTCATGCTGGAGAAGGCTTCACAGGAAGGACATGGAAAACTGGGAACGTTTGAAATGTATTTTATTTTATTATCAGTTGTAGGGCTTGAACTCAGCCTAGATGCTAGTGCTCTACCACTGGAGCCACAATGCCACTTCTGGTTTTCTGAGTGGTTTATTAGAGATAAGAGTCTCTCAGACTTCCTTGCCCAGTTGGCTTTGAACCATAATCCTCAGGTCTCAGCCTCCTGAGTAGCTTGGATTACAGGCATGAGCCATCGGTGCCCAGCTAGGTTTGAGATTTTTTTTGTAAAGACTCTGCCAGTGGTGAAGGGACACGGTGGAGCTGATGGGATGGAGGGTATGGGGGTAACACGTGTGTATATGGGGTTGGAGTCAGGAAGCCTGGATGACAGTGCTAAAAAGCCTAGAAAGACAGTGCTTCCTCAGCTTTCTCCCAGAGGAGAGGAGCATATAGCATCTAAAGGTGCTGTGGAGCTGGTAAGATGGCTCATGCCTGTGATCCTAGCTACTTAGGAGACTGAAATCAGGAAAGATGCTGGTTCAAGGCCAGGCTAGGCAAAAGAAGTTCATGAGATCCCATCTCAACCAAGAGCTTCCATGGTAGTTCATTCCTGTCATCCTAGCTACACACAGGAGGCTGAGACCTGGAGGATCAAGGTTTCAAAGCAGCCTGGGCTGAAAAGATTGTGAGAAGCTCTGCTTGTAGTGATGTGAACTTGCCATCCTAGCTACAGCAGGACACACAAAATAGGAGGATGATGGTCCAAGAGAAGTCAGAGGTATGGGGGAAAGCAAGACCCTACCTTAAAAATAGCCAAGGTGTGGCTCAGTAATAGTGAGCAAGTGCAAGGTGCTGAGTTCAAACCCTAGTACTTAAAATATATATACACACTGGCAGACCTTTAACCTGATTCCAGGATGTTGTGAGTGAGGAGAGAGAGACTTAGCCAAAAATGCCAGCTAAGGGTCTAGGTAACACACGTGTTACTCCCATACCCTCTGCCAGCTTAGGTCCATGAGCAGTGGCCTTGAAAGGCGCAGAAGCTGTGAGCTAAACTTAGGGAAGTAATTGGATTGTGATTGGAGGGCAGTTACAGAACAAAGCATTTTCTGAGTTCAGGGAAAGCTCTGTAGGGTGGATTAGGGAAGTGGCTGAGTTTAGATTGAGGCAGGGTACCTTGTCAGAAATCAAGAGCTAGAGCTTGGAGGGGCACTTGGCTGGGACACGGTTCTGTGGGCATCTGCATGGAAGAAGCCTCTGGAGCCTGGGTGGGGAACGGTGACAGTGGAGCGTGGCTCAGGCCAAGGACTGCTCTGTGGGTGCCTCCCACACTCGGGAAACAGGGAAGAATAAACACAGCCAAAGAATGCTTCATGCTGCCATTTATGTGAAAGAGGTTTGGGTGTTTCAGCTGATCGTAACTGACAGTGTGTGTGTGTGTATGTGTGTGTGTGTGTGTGTGTGTGCGCGCGCGCATGTGCACAGGCCCAACACCTTAAAACAAGGAAAGGAGAGAGGGAACACAGGGAAGAGGAGAGAAGAAGGGAGAGGGAGAGGGGAAGGGAGAGAAGGTCAATCTCAGATTTTAATTCCATGTCCCACAAATGCAGGACTTAGAGTTTCTTATCACACTCAGGCTCCCCTCTCCCAAACTCTCCTTTGTGCGACTCCCTCTTCTTCTCTCCTAACACACTCCATTTGCCCTCTGAGGACTTGAGATCCTTGGAAACTCTGGCCCAGGGGGTAACTGAGAGAGTGATAGTGGAAGCGGAGAAGGGGATAAAGGGAATGATTTCTCCGTTAGGCAATGTCATCTCAAGGCTTTTAGTGGCAAGCAGGCCATAGTCCCACACCAGATAACTTATAAACCCATAGCCTTGCATTATTTCTTCTTCTCTTCCCCCTCCCCTTTCCCCTCCCCCTCCCTCTCCTCCCCCTCCCTCTCCGCCTCCTCCTTCTCCCCCTCCTCCTCCTCCTCCTCCTCCTCCACCTCCTTCTTCTTCTTGTATTTGTTTTTAATATTGAGTTTCAGTAAATAACCAGGTTGCCTCTACCTCTCTATATCTGGGATTACAGGAATGCACCACCACACTCAGCTTCTTGTTATTATTTTCTAAATAATTATAAAACTACAGTCAGGAGAGAATAACCCTAGAAAATCCCAGGCTTTTGTATTCTGCCTGTTTTCTGTACTTTTCATTTAAAATATTAATTTATTACAAAAAATCTTAAAACATCCTACAGGAAAGCTGTAAAATTTTATCATGCAATAGCTATTAACTTTCCTTCCTTCTTTTCTTCCTTCCTTCCTTCTTCCTTCCTTCCTTCCTTCCTTACTTTTTTTCCTCCTCCCTCCTCCCTTCTTCTTTACTTTACTCTCCCTCTCCCTCTCCTTTTCTCATCCTCCCTCCTCTGTTGTTTTTAGTGAGGGAGACATTAAGCCCAGGACCATATGCATGCTAAACACACATTTTACACTGATCCATACCCCCAGTCCCAGTTTCCTTTTCTAGCTCTCTTTCATTCCTTAATTTTTATCTCTTTTGTCATTAAAAAAAATAGGAGAAGGGAAGGGTTGAAAGCATGTCTCAAATAGTAGAGTGCCTGCCTAACAAACCCTAAGGCCTGAGTTCAAACCCTAGTACTACCAAAAAGAGGAGAAAAAAAACTTTTTAAAAACAGTAATAAGCTAAAAAGATAGCCCCTTTGTACAACCTTAATAATAACAATAAAATTATTTTAGAAATAGGAAAAAGATAATTCCATTAATTATAATTACTTGGTACGTGTATACTACTTTGTGCATATTAGTTTAGTCATGTACCTGATTGTTACATAATTTCAATCACTATATTCACAATTCTGCACTCTGCTTTTCATTGTATATTATTTATAAGACAATGTTTTTATTTTAAATGTCTTCATACTATTCTATTATACAAATACACCCTAATTTATTTAATCATTATTCTATTTTGGGTCATGGCATTTGCTTTTACTTTCTCTTTGTTATAAATAACATAGCTGTAAACAGTATATGTATCCTTTTCTTTTGAGTAATTTCTTTGGAAGCAATTCCAGGAGTAGAATTATTAGGCCAGAGGATATAAATGTTGTTGTGGCTCTTACCAATGCATGTTTCTGCACTGGTCCCATACACCTGCTTTCCTTCCTTCCTTCCTTCCTTCCTTTGCCAAGGTTTCCTGTACCTAGAATAGACAAATTGTAGGCTCAGCAAGTGAGAGGACCCATGAGCCAAACCTTGTCCAGTGTAGAGCCCTCTCCTTACAGTGTGTTTCTGCCTGTGAGTCCTCAGTCCCCCTCCCAGAAAGGAGTGCTTCCAGGGGCAGGAAGTGGGGCGTGGACATCCTGGAACTGGAGCAATCATCTGGTACTTCCCGCAGGAACATCTGCAGATAGGGGAAATTACATGGAAGTGAGGTAGATACAATGAGCTTGGGGACCCAGGAACACAGGATGGAGCAGAACCTGAGTATGTGGGCCAGCCTCTAGGGAGTGACAGGAGAAATCCCTCATGGTCGTGGACAAGTATGATCTTGTTTGATAAAGATTTTACGAGCACCTGCTATGAGCTTGTTTCTTTGCTGAGCACCTGCTATGAGCTTGTTTCTTTGCTGAAAATTCTGAACACTTTGGGGAAGAGAATTTGTCTCCCCAGGGACTTTGTACTCTCACAAGGGAATCAGAAAGAAACAGGTGATTATAGTAGTTCTGTCAAGTATTCTAATAGATGTGATCTCTGGGCATCCTGCCAGAATGGGAAACTACTACAAAGGTAGAAGAGGAGCAAAGGAGGTGATGCCTGAGCTCAGTTTGGAAGAACAAGAAGAAGGCAAGTAATTCAAAGGTGAAGGAAGGATGTTCTAGCTGGAGGATGTTGAGTATGTGAAGTATGCCTGGATTTAGGCCAGGCGGGGGTGGGGAGGGATGCCATACCTCCAGAGTTCTTTGGGCCTTGGTCTGATTAGGTGGAGCAGGATTTCTACGCAGAAAGAATGATAGGGCTTTTTAGTCTCATTGCAGGGGACAGCTTAGAGGGTTGGTCTTAAAGCTGTAGCTGTAGAGCCAGCACACTGTTGCATTGCAGTTGGACATTTGTTGAGTGTGGATTCTGAAGTAATAGGGAAGAAAAGCTCTCCAAAGCCATCTCTTGATGAGAACACCTATTTTATTCTCATAAGCAGTGAGGATGCAAGTTATATGATTAGACTTTTACGCTAGAAGTTTCTCTCTGGCTATGGCTCTGAGAACAGGTTGGATATGGCACATCACAGAGATCATTAGATGGCTGTTTAATCATCCAGACTAAAAGCCATGAGTGCTGGGCTTTAGCAGGTATTGGGGAGGCAAGTAGGGAGAGA
This sequence comes from Dipodomys ordii, assembly GCF_000151885.1. Classification (NCBI taxonomy): domain Eukaryota; kingdom Metazoa; phylum Chordata; class Mammalia; order Rodentia; family Heteromyidae; genus Dipodomys; species Dipodomys ordii. The sequence continues at coordinate 13,208,568 of NW_012267273.1, forward strand.
AAGGCTTGAGAGGTGGGCCCTTCCTCACAGGGACAAGAACTTTCTATACAAGGCCTAACTGAAGACTAAGTACAGAGGCCCCCATTGCCAGCATCTTGTGCTGGGGCGTAGCTGTAACATTTAAGGGTCACATAGACAGGGACTGTTCATAATAAAAGCAGCCTGCCATTGTGAATTCATCAATGTGATGTGAAGTGCAGAGGAGATCCACAGGAGCCTTAAACTCTAGCTGGAAAAAGCTGGGCATGGTGGTGAGCAGGAGACCAGTACTCTAGACCAAATTAAATCACTATGTTGCCGTGAGATCTTGAATCAACAGCACAAGATTTAGAAGGGTGGGTAATAGGATGATAATTCTATTCCTTCCTAGCTACCTGGGAAGGTTAAATGAGATAATATATTTATGTCAAAGACTGGAAAGAATTACAAAGGATCTCACAGATGTAAAATGTTGTCACCACAGATGTAAAATGTTGTCACCCCTGTTTTGGAAAACATAGAAATATGTGGAAATAATTTGGTTCCTCCAAGAAAAATCAGCAGGTGCCCTGGAACATGAGGGTGTGTGTGTGTGTGTGTGTGTGTGTGTGTGTGTGTGTGTGT
>NW_012267273.1:13209220-13256720 GCF_000151885.1 Dipodomys ordii
GTGTGTGTGTGTGTGTGTGTGTGTGTGTGTGTGTGTGAGTGTGTGTGTGTGTGTGTTGGGTGGAGGTAAAGAGCTGCAGGGCATTCACCTCTTCCTGGGCCACTGCTTCCCCCTTTCCTTGTGACTTCCCTTTGAAGCTTTTGAGCAGCTGTTACAGATGAGACTCCAGATTGGGCTGGCCCAAGACCTCTCACTCAGACTTAAAGATTGTGTTTGACAACAACAACCAGCAGTTAACAGGACTTCCTGACTCTTAAGTGTTTGTGTCTAGCTCTGGGCTGGAACATGAAGAGAGAACTGTTAGCTACCTCCAAAGAACCACTTTCCATGCTCAAGCCAAGAGTTCTATTTCAGTTATGGCCAAGGAACTACAGGGATTTTCCCTCTGTCTAGGGAAGGCATTTGAATTTTAGAAACAAAAGTATCAGTTAAAGAAAGAGCAAGAGGAGAGAGGGCCAGGATTCTAGCTCAGCTAATGACTAGGCTTGTGTAAAAGTTGGCAAGTTTGGATATAGTAAGGGAGAAAGACGTAAGGAGTTTCCTACCTGACACATGCTGTGAGCAAGAGAGGGTAGAGGGGCTGATGGGAAAGGGACAGCCCCAGGCAGCTTCCACAAGGCCAGTTCAATGTGTCTATTAATCTACTAGGCTGCTATAATAAATATCCACCAATAGTTTAACCATCTACAGTTCTGGAGGCTACAAGTCAAAATCAAGGTATTTAGAGGATTGTTCTTTCTAAGTCCTTGTACCTTACCTTGTAGATGGCCACTTTTCCCGTGTCCTCCTGTTGTGTCTGTCATGATCTCTTCTCATAAGGGTGGCAGTCAAATGGGATTAGGACCTGACATGAAGACATCCCTTTAAACTTACTAACTTCTGTGAAGACCCCATGTCTCAGCACAGTCATCTTCTGAGACATCAGGAATCAGGGTTCAACTTATGACTTTGAGGGACAGAACTCAGCTCACGTCAATGCTCCCTTTCTGAGACTCATGTCCAGCTGTGGGTGAGAATGGAAAGGCCACAGTGGAGGTCACCACTTCTAGCCACTGCCACTGGAGCAGAAATGGAACTCCAAAGGTTCCCAACATTCCTTCTGTGCAGGGGGAATCTTGTGGCCTCAGCAGCCTGGAGCCCACCTTTTGTTCCAAGTGTGGGCTGCATCTAGAAAGAAAATATGGGGTGCAGTACCCCTTCGTGGCTCTCCTTGATCTCTCCTGACCCCAGGCACAGCTTCTGTCACCTCCTTCTGAATAGATACAACCATGCTACCTCTGAATAACACAAGATGCAATGTGATGGACTTCCTATTATAGCCATTCTGAGATTTCAGTGTCCTCTGGGCTGGTGCTCATGGCCTTCTGTCTCTGCTCAGTTGTCTGTAAGAGTTTTGTTTCTTTGGGAATTTTACTCCATAGTGATTATGCTTTTTTATTTTTGTCAGTCGTGGGGCTTGAACTCTAGGCCTGGGCACTGTCCCTGAACTCTTCAGTTCAAGGCGAGTGTTCTACCACTGAAGCCATAGCGCCACTTCCACAGGTATCATAAGAGGAGCCAAGTCAGAGGGGGGAAAGGGTGCAAAAAAGGGGTACACCATTCAGAGATCATGTTAGCATGAATCAGTTCCCCTTTGTCTCTCCTCTGTAGTTCCATCCCAAGAAAACAGGGCATAGGACAAACAGCCCAGTAGGCTTTCTCAAAAGACCAACTTTCCCACATCCACATCCACCCCATTCTAAGCAATAGATGGGTTCCAGATGTTTCCTGAAATCCAGATAGTCCTCAGTGCCTTTACTCATGGGAGGGTAGAATCCCACTACCAGGCCTGGGGAAGTGGGCTCCCCTCACTCCTGGCTCCTGGCTCCCCTCACTTTTCATTCTTTATGGAGCCACCAATCCCCCTCTTATCAGCTGGACTGGAAAGAATTTAAGTTGAAAAGGAACTGAGTCCCTTTAAAATTGAAAGCTCACAGTGGCCAGATACTTGAGGGTATTTTCAGCCTGGAGGCCTAGGTGAAGATACAAGCAGTTGTCAGACTGGAACCAGGCCTGCCCCTCCCTAAAGACAGACAGGCCAATAGTTGTGTCCTTCTGGTGAGGACACAAATTTCCCAATGGTTATTTTCTAATTATGACAAGTGTGAAAAACTTGAAAGCTAGCAGATATCGCCTTCTTTGTTCACCTTCCAAAATTCACTTCAATTCTTTGTCGATACATAGTTATAGGTTCTTTGTATCTGATGACTGTGTATGAAGTGCTGTGGGGTTTTTTTTCCCCCTGCCATTTCTCTGTGGCTGTTCCACACATATCTCCTGGTGTGGGAGATGTAATTTGTCATTTTTAATGGAGCCTTGTGTCTCATTACCTTACCTCTTCTCTAAAAGTAGTATTCAGATGGCTTCTAATTTTTTACCTTTACAGAAAAACATGAATGTATGCAATTTTATATAAACTGTGGTTTTCTCCATTTCCTTAGTGTTTTCCTAAAACGGAAACAAAGTATTTTAGAACTCTTTGATATACTTACAGATTATTGCCTCAAAAGAGAGCGGAATAAATTACTATGTAATGCTAAGTGCAGTTTGTTGTTATTGTTGGTGGTGGTGGTGGTGTGGCGGGGGAGGGGGCAGGGGGCGGGGCGCGAGCGCACGCATGTGTGCATGCTCCAGTTCCGAGTGCTATTCCTAAGCTTTTTTTTTTTTTTTGCTCAAGGCTAGCACTCTACCACTTAAGCCACAGCTATACTTCCAGCTTTTTGGTGGTTAATTGGAGATAAGTGTTTCACAGACTTTGCTGCCCAGGCTGGCTTTGAACCACAATCCTCACATCGCATCCTCTTGAGTAGCTAGAATTACAGGTGTGAAGCAGCAGTGCCCAGCTTATCATGGTCCTTGACACATGGCAAATGTTCAGTAAGTGTTGGTTATTAGTATTAGTGTCTCAGAAGGAAAGATGGGCAGGAGCCTTATATTCTAATCAAGTTGAATATCCCTCATCCAAAATGCCTGAAGCCAAATGTGTTTTAGATCTTGGATTATTTTTTGATTTGGAATATCTGCATATTTATGTCTTGAGAGGAAATCTTGGGGCTAAGACTCAAACATAAATTCCTTTATGTTTCATACATACCGTATACACACAGAATGAAGATAATTTTATCATATATACATATATTTTAGATGTTGACAAAAATCACTGCATCCATTTACTTGACACACACATTAACAGTATAGGAGAAATCAAAGGTTTTAATAGCCTCACAAACATAGAGGGTTTCCAGTGTTTCTGTTTTTTATTTTAATATGTTTTTATTATAAAAATACTGTACAGAGGGGTAACAGTTATGTGAGCAAGATAATGAGTACATTTTCTATCAAGCATTGTTGCCTTATCCAATATATGTTTTAGTATTCCTTAATTTTTACTGTGTCCCATACCTGAAAGCAAGTGTGGAACTTTCTTTTTTTTTTTGCCAGTCCTGGGGTTTGAACTCGGCCTGGGCACTGTCCTGGAGCTCCTTTTGCTCAAGGCTAGTACTCTAACATTTGAACCACAGCGCCACTAATGGCTTTTTCTGTGTATGTGGTACTGGGGAATCTAACCCAGGGCTTCATGAATGCTAGGCAAGCACTCTACCACTAAGCCACATTCCCAGCCCCTGGAACTTTTCACTTGTAGAATCATGTTGACATTCAAAGACTTTCAGATTTTGGAGCATCCAGTTTTGAATTTTAGAGTAGGAATGTTCAAACCATGCAAAGATATTTTTCTTCCATAATAGACACTATATTAATAGGTATTAGTAGGAAAAGCAAGTAAACATATGACCAGACTTATGTCTATGGAAGATCGTTTGGACAGCAGAAAGAGCACTGGAGAAGTTTGGAAAAGAATAGAGGCAATGAAACCAGTTTCAACCATAATTCATCTTCACAACAGACAGTGTTGGTGGGCAGCCTGATGTTCAGTGGCCAGAGTGAAGAAGAGGCCAGGCCAGAAATTATAGGGGAAGAACAAAAGAATAGGCTTGGTGACTTATTGCATGTGAGATGTCAAGGGAAGAGTGGGAGCTGATATTTCCTAATTGCTATCCCTAAATCTGCTCCTGAGCTCAGCCAAGTCTGACAGCACCAACATCACGTCCTCTCCAGATGGGCCTGTCATCACTGCTTTTCATAGCTTCCAGGGACAACTTCCTAAGATTAGGAAGATGGTGGAGAAGGAACTCAAGGGCCCCCTTGTTTCTAAATTGGCTGGAGGTTACCCCCTTCCCCAGGGAAATGAGCTCAGCATCCCTTACCATTAATCTGCAGAAGAAATCCCAAGGTTGGAGACTTGGAACCTGCTCCAAGCCCCTCACTGACAGTCATGCTCAGAAATCAGGACATCTTGGACTGCTGAAGCATGTGGTCCAGACCCATCTCTGCCCAAGGGAGGGATGTGTTGTGCCGAGAGGAAATGGCTCATACCAGATATTGCTTTGTTTGTTTTCTCTGTGAAGAAAGAGAGGCCATTTTTCTCTCCTTTTTTTGTTTAGTTTTTAAAGATCAGGCAGATATTTTTAAGTCCTCTAGTTTCCTGTTGTCTACAGGTGTTTCCTATGGTGTTGCTCTCAGGAAGGAAGGATCCATGACCTAATCGGTTTTGTTTCTGAGATTTGCAAAATCACTGTCCTAGCCTGTGAATGCCACCTCTGATCCCCTCTATGCAATGGAGAGAAGGAGGTAAATATGCCATTCCTCCACATTCAGCCTGCCCTGGGCCCCAGTAGTGCCAGGCAGGACTCCCAATACCAGCTGATGCGAAAAACAAAAGGGGAGATTGGCAGAGGAGGAAGTCTCTGGTTTCTAGCAATCTCTGTAGTTGTTGGGTCCTAATGATTGTGATATTAATGACAGAACTGCTGAATGGCCTCAGTAGAGTACTTCTTTGCTTCTAAGACCATTTAGGAAATCTTTTTTATAAAATAAAGAAACTAGCCGGGCGCTGGTGGCTCACGCCTGTAATTCTAGCCTGAGATCTGAGGATCGCGGTTCAAAGCCAGCCCGGGCAGGAGAGACCGTGAGACTCCTATCTCCAATAAACCACCAGAAAACCGGAAGTGGCACTGTAGCTCAAGTGGTAGAGCGCTCGCCTTGAGCTGAAGAGCTGAGGGACAGCACCCAGGCCCAGAGTTCAAGCCCCACGACCGACAAAAAAAAAAAAAAAAGAAACTATGCCTTTTAACTGACTATAGTAGCAATTTACTTTTAAGAGTCACTATCCTGATTCTAACTATCTGGATTTAGAAAGTATCTGAATGTGTTTCCACATTTTTACTATGTATTTTTTCCTGGTTTATTTTATTTTATTTTATTTTTTGAGTCTTTGTTGAGTAATAAAAATGTTCTTGTCTTAAAAAAAAATAAACTATTAGTGAAACAACATAATCACTCCCAGTTTACTTGTTTATAGTCTACATGGATTTTTGGAGCCTCACATCTGCTTTTACCCTGAATTAGACAAATATTTATGGAATATTTTTATTACACAGCTTATCTTTTAAAATTCTCATAGCCACTTTGGAAGAAGCGTATCTCTGACTCATTTTACTGGTTGGGAAACTAAGGCTAGGATTGTTAGAGTGTATAGTAGCTGCTGAGGGCCAGGAGGGGCCTCACACTCAAGCTTTTTCATCCTGTTGAAGGTCCACGTTATAATCTTCCTTAGACTTCAATGAGGAAGTAATAATCTCCTTGGTATTTTTAATACTAAAAACAATGATATAATGATGTACATTTAACAACTAAAATAACTGCATTAAGCCAAAAGATATCACTTGGAATTGTCCAGGAAAATGGATGGATAGGATAAGAATATTCTTCCTTTAAATCAGAAGTAGCAAGAAGATTTCCTACTGGATCAAAGGCAACAGGTACTATTCCTCTCCCCCATTGAGATTCTTTGTTTTGGTTTTTCTTTTTAATTAAACTTATTTTAGAGAACAAAAAAACAAAACTGGTAGCTCACACCTGTAATCCTAGCTACTTGGGAGGTCGAGATTTAAGAATCACTGTTCAAAGCTAGCCCAGACTAGAAAGTCTGTGAGACATCTCCACCAAGAGGCTGGAAGTAGAACTGTGGTTCAAGTGGCAGAAAAAAATCTCAAGGATAGCATCCAGGCCTTGAGTTCAAGCCCCAGACCAGCTCCCGAAAAAGGGGGGAGAGCTAGTTAAAATTCTGCATTTTGCTCTTCTCTTGAAAATATGGATAATTTAGTGAGGCTGGGTCTCAAATGATCTTCTGAAAAATTACTCCGATGTGGCACTCTCAGACAGTGGGTCACAACCCTATCCATTTGGGTAGGCCACCCACCCTACCTACACTTTTATGTCACCTATCTGGCCTCTGGAGGCCCTCCAGCTTTTAATACCACCCACCGGCAATAGGGGAAAAATACAGAGATAACCCCAGGATCAGTATGGATTTCATACATTGGGCAGGGCCCCTTTCCCATCTATTCCCAGATCAAGCAACATTCTTAGAATAGAAGCTCCTATTCAGAACCTACATCACTGAGATGCAGAACAGAAATCAATTTTATAGAACCAAGGATGGTGTGGTTCATTGATTGGGACTTAACCAGTTTTGAACCCAGTTCCACTGTGTCAATAGAGAGCCCCTTATCTCTGTGCTCTCCCATAAGATGATACTGAGCAGACAATTCTATGAACATCACAGAGTCATTGAAACAATGAAGTGACCCGATGTCTGTGATGTGCCTTGCATATCTGAAGCACTCAGTCTAATCTATTGTAGTTCGTGTCCTCTTTCCCCCTCCGAAAATGGACAAATACAGGACCCCTGGGGACATACCACCAGGGGTATGATTTTATGCTAAGTTATCTATGGCTTCTAGAATATTAAAAGTGTGAGGACTGGAGGGTATCACCTGTATTTCTGTTTCTTCTCTCGTCTTGTAATCTGGTTTTTCTAAGTCTATGGTGAAATGGAGGGGGCCATCTTGGATTCATATGGCTCATTTCCTATAGCAGAGAGCAGCAGGAAGCAAAAGAGGTGGCGTTTGTAAATATGTCTGGGCAACTGCAAAATGAGGCAAATTGACCTAGATTTTAGTAAACCTCATACTTCCCCAAACCAGCTTTATAGTGCATATGCTTAAATTTAGTGACAAAATATCTCCATGAAATTCATAGTAACTAACTTCATCCTCGCCCCAGATGTATGCCCATTCCCCAAACACTTGGGACTTGGTTTTGATGTTTTTAGTTTGTTTATAATGCACTTGCGCAGGTGTCTCCTAGGTATCTTTCCAAGCTGGACTTTCCCCAGGCTTTGGAGAGCAGAGCTTGAAACTCAAATTGCAGCAATTTAAAATTTCTCTTTATTTGAAGTTTTCCAGATTATAACATAAAACTCCATATCTTTCTTTCTTTCCCTTAAAAATGTGTGACAGATTTATAAATCAGCTCTACTCATGCACACACACACACACACACATACACACACACACGCAAATGAACAAACACAACATGCACCTTTGTACACAACAAATCATACCCAGCATACTAGAGTTTTACAATAATATTTTTCTTTTAATTGCTTTGCTGAAATAGGCTGCCCTCCCCATGGCCCCATCTCCAGGAACCTCTTATCCTACTTTGGCAGAATACATCAAGTGCATATAACTATGTAATTGCATATGTATTATACACACATTGTGCATGTCAGTATACACACAGAAGGGATACAATTTTTGGCTGTTACACTTCACAACTGGAATCATACACTTATTTCTCTGTATCTATATTACTATACTTGTGTTAGAATTTTTGTGAAAGTTTGGAGTGCTTTTATTCATTCTTTGTAATGGCTTCATAATAGCCTGTTATGTGGACAGATCATAAAACATTTCCCTTTTTATGGGTACTCATTTTTGCCTCCAGTGTTTGGCTGCTTTTATAAACAGTGTTGCAGTCTGCCTTTATGTCTTTATATACTGGACTTTTTACATCTGTAGAGTAGCTAGAGCATGAGGCTAAGCTGAAGGAGTTGTGCAATCTAATTTATTAGATACTGCCATATTACTTCCCAAAAGGCTATAACAACTCCAATCTCCTCCAGCAATATCTAAGTTCCCCAAAGGGTCCTCCCTTCTCTCTTCTCTTCCCTCTCTCTCCACTGTCTAATAACCTTAAGGAGAAATTTCTATGTTAATTTCATTGCATTTCCTTGACTAAGTTTGATCATCTTTTCTGCATGTTGACTATGAATGACCTATTTATACCCTTTATTGTATGTTTTTGTCATCATGCTACCAGATGTTAGCACTTTTTTTAAATCTATTCCTTAGCCAGGCATCAGTGGCTCACGCATGTAATCCTAGGGTACACAGGAGGCTGAAATCTGAGGATCCAGGTTCAAAGCCAGCCTGGGCAGGAAAGTCCATGGGACTCTTATCTCCAATTAACCACCAGAAAGCCAAGGGCTATGGCTGCAGTCATAGAGCACTAACCTTGAGCTCAAAAGCTGCCAGACCCTGAGTTCAAGCCCCCCTGGTCTGGCACCAGAAAAAATAAAAGGAAAAAGAAACACCTTTTCTTGGTCTACTGTTTTCTCTTTATTGTATTTTTTTCCACTTATAAAAGCTCTAAATTTCTTAAAAGAGGGCCTTTTGTTTTAAAAGTTTAGTTTTTGTTTTAGTTTTGTTTTTGCCTTTAAATAGCTTCTGGGCTTTCTGTTGTAGTTAAGAGAAGTACTTTAAGTCTTTTATCCTACACTCTATTTTTACATCTTAAGCTTCAACTAAGTGATCTCAGTTTGCCTTCCAAATGTCATGAACCCCAGAGCCAGGCCTGGGAATTCAAGCAAAGCATGCTGGGAATTGTAACCACAAGCCTCCCTTAGATCATGTGCCCATTCTCTGGTCAGATTCTGTAGCTGATACCAGTCTGGAATTATTCTATCTCCAGCTCTTAGCCTCTGTCTTCTCTTCCCTCCCTGGCAGTCCTCCTCCCCCATTTGCTCCTTAAATAGAAGTTTTCCTGCCATTTCCCAGCTCTCTTCTATATTTTACCCTTTTCTCTGGTGGAATGTCCCTGAACTCTCCATGCCTCTGCTCCAGAGTATCCCAGGGTTACAAGGTCCTTTCCTGTCATCTCAACCAGGTCAACCACCCTTCCTTGGATATAAAGTCCTCTCTCCAAAAGGAAATCTGCATCACTGGAGATTGTCCCACTGCCTCTTTTTGGCAGTCATGGTTTGCAGGGTAAGAATTCAGGACAAATGTTTCCCTTTAAAATCCTTGCTGCATTTAATCCTTTAGGATAGATTCCAAATACTTTGGCTTCCTGTTTAATAGTTGGCATTTATTGAGCATTTATTATGCTCCATGGTTCACATGTGCCCTTTCATTTGCTGGTTATCTGAATCTATGATGTTAGGTGATATTCTCTCCACTTTCCAAATGAGGCCTCTGAAATTTACAGAGGTGGTGTTACCTTCCAGTCACAAGGACCAAAGCGAGCATATGATTGGACTTCTATCTCTACAACACTGACTCTAACCACATCTGAGCCTGTCTTAACCTCATTCTTGCCTCACTTTTCCTACACTTAGGGCCTTTACAATGTGTTTTCCCAGCTGGACTGCCAGCTTCACTAGAGCAGGGAATGTAACTTAATTTTTCTGTAAAAGCTGCTCTTCAGATGTTACTTAATTTTTTTTAATTTTTCAAGAATGTTTCTTATCCTCCAGCATAATGAGACTTAAACTCATGCAAAGATATTGAATATTAAATCTCACTTGCTTCCCAATACCCACAGCTATGAACCTACTTAACTGAAGGTTGTCAAGCAGTTTCTAGTACTAAAATAGACCAGTTCCTGGCCATAGTAAACTCGTTGTAATATAGAAAAAGTAATAGATATGAGAGGGAGGTATTTCTTTTTTAATAGTGATCTGTAAGTCATTTCCTACTCATGTTATTTCACTTAATATCAGAATGATCTTTTGTGGTGAAGACATCCCCATTTTATAGACAAGAAAAAGGAAGTCCAGAAGAGAGAGGTAATTTGTCCAGGGTTCCTAGCATGAGGGCAGAATCTCTATTCCCATTTAACTTTCTGTTTGCTACAGTCTAGGCCCTGAGTTCAAGCCCTACTACTGGCACACAAAATAATAATAATTAATAAAATTATAAATGTATATATATATATTTCATCATCCTGTGAGTCATTTGCCTATGTCTACATAGGAGCAGATTGGCTGATGCCCAACAAGAGAGTCTCCACAGTTAGTGGACATGGTATAGACGTTAATGGGTGTGGAGCAATGTAGCTTGGTTTATTTGTATCTTAGATGTTGAAAGCATTGCTACTTGGGCTGGAGCTGTTTTATTTTCAGGGCTTATTTCTAGGAGGATCATTTTTGGGATTTCTTTGAGAAGTATAATGTACAGATTGGCCTGCAAGGCCAATGAATTTCTACTAAGCAGCTGGGATCCCTATTCCAAGGGTCAGTCTCCCAACCAGGAGCTGTGCAAAGCCCTCTCTATAGGTCTGCACATGCTTCCCTGGGGACACATGTTAGTCTCCTAGTCTCTGCTTCCTTGTATGAAGTCATGCACCTTCAGGACCAAGCTCTCAAGCTGGCCTAGGGCTGAGCATATCCCCTTCGTATAAGCAACATACTGCAGAGAAATACTATGAAAAAAAGCAATGTCTTCATGCTTTCTTTGTGTGCCTTTTCAGTAAAAAGTGAAGGTTATTCTTTCCCCAATAGGGCAGCTGCAAGAGGGTGGGAGAGGGATGTAGAGATCCTAGCTGCTCCCCACTTTCCTTCCCCTTTGCCCCTCTATTACTTTTCCCCTTTACAATGATTCTTCTTTTTGTCTTGACCATCTTTGTTTTTCATTACTAATTTTTTACCCCTTTTCTTCTGTAAGTGCTCCCAGAGTCCTCCTAGGCTCTTAGAGCCAAGTAAGTCATCCTGCTTTCCTGAAACTCTTCTTTCCCAAAGAATGGCTGACCCACACTGGTTATTTTAGGATGTGAGTCATATAGGATTGTTCATATTATTCTGGGGTTGGGAAGAAGAGGGCTCCATTCTCAGAAGCTTTGCGGTTGGGGGAAAGGATTCTTCTCTTTCAGGTGCACAAGGAAAGCTATATTTCCCTGGCCTCCTTGAGTTTCTTGAGAGTTTGTTCTGGTTTCAATCAGATTGCCTATCTTGATTTTAAGCCATATAAGATAACCCAAGGCTCCCCAGTTTTCTTCACAATGGTATAGAAATAAAAGGAAGGAAGAAGTAAGGGAGGAAAAGAGGAAGAGAAGAAGAGAGGGAGGGAAGGAAAGAGGGAGAAGGAAAAAAAGAAGGCAAGAAGACAGGAAGGAAAGAGAGTAGAAGGGGCTTTAGAAAGCATCCTTTATGAGCCCATTTCACAGCCAAGGAATATAAGAGGGGGAGAAGGAGGGGCATTCACATGCTTTTTCTGATATTAAGTCAGTGGCCTCTTTGTCTCCCAGCTGCTTGGTTCGGGAAATTACTCACCTGGATCCTCTCTTCTGAGTCTGAAAGACAAGCTTGTCTTCCAGAAGCTTAACCTCTAATGCACACTCCTTTGGAGCCAGGCACATTCCCTAGACAGCAACTTGGCAATTTACCCATGTGGTCCCAGAGAGCTCCCACCTAGGCAATTGTTCCAGTCAGGCTTGGACCTGCTTGGTGCAGGTACTATTCTCAACCTCTTCCATGTCCCTAAGGCCTACTACTGGGACTCTTCTTTCCTGGCCATCTCATAGAACAGATGCTAGCTAGTGAAAGGCAAGACCCTCCTCCACCTCCAGAATCCAGAAACAGGGTTCTTGAAGGCTTGAAGGCTGATCCTGCTCACTTATTCACACACACACACACACACACACACACACACACACACACACACACACACACACCCCGCCAAGGCTCAAGGGATGCCAGTGACCCCAGCACCTGTGTAAGTGTTAGATGTGGTTGGAGGCCAGAATCACTCCAATTAGCTAGGCTACTCTTTTCCTGTGATTTAGAGGAGTGTGGTTTGTAAGATCCTTTGACACTAAGATGCAATGCCAGCCCATAGGATATGTAGATTTGTTTGAAAAGAGAAGAATGAAAATGACTTGGCAATAGCAAACCCCTATGACTGCCTTGACGATTTTTCAGTGTCAAACTGGAAATGACTCTGTAGCCCCACAAAGTAAAGGAAGTCCACATTCCAACTGATACCTACTGTGTGTTAACCAGACTGGGGTGTGTGGGGGCACTATTGTGTCTTAGGTGTCATGGTGGGGCCTTATATACATTATTACATTTAGGTTTCATAATAATCCTATGAGACAAGGGCTATTGTAAACCTTATTTTGCATGTGAGGAAACTGAGGCTGTAAGGAGCAAGGTTTAAACAGGGACTTGAATTCTCCATTCAAGCACAAATTTTAATATCCCATGACCTGTAGGAGATGTTATTTCCCATTTTTACAAATGAGGCTCTGAACAGTGAAGCCAATTGCCAGAAATTACACAGCTCACAAATCACAGAGTGGGATTCATACCTGGACTTTCTGGGTTCCCATTGCTGTGCTCTCTCCACTGTGTGCTGTTTGAGCCCTGTGGCAGCCCTGGCTGGACTCCCAACAGTGCTATACTCCCAGTAGCTTCCAGAAGATGCCAACCTCTGCAGCCACAGAGCCTTCCTGTCCATGCCCTGGGCTCCTCAGGGCTGTTATCCTAGGTCTAACTAGGTGCCCCCTAGCCATAGGGCAAATGTCAGGAGATGGGATGATTCTCAATCTTTGCATTTAAATTACACCCAGCACTATAAAAATTTTTAATCACACCAGGTGCTCACCAGGTGGCTCACACTTGTTTATCCTAATTGCTCAGGAGGCTGAGATCTGAGGATCACAGTTCAAAGCCAGACTGGGTAAGAAAGCCTGAGAGACTATCTCCAGGTAACTGCCAAAACAGCTGGAAGTGGAGCAGTGACTGAAGTGGTAGAGAGCTAGTCTTGAGCAACAAAGCTCAAAGATAGCACCTAGGCCCCAAGTTCAAGCCCCAGGACCCGCACACAAAAAAATGTTTAAGCACCTTTAAGAAGTTAAAATGTATATATATTAAAATATAGTTAGTCCAACTTAATGCACAATTTGGGGAGTGTTTACCATATACACAGTCAGTAAACACTACAAGATACCCAGATCACAATCAAGATACAGGACATTGATGGGTGATGGTGCCTGACAGCTATAATTCTAGTTACTCAAGAGGCTGAATCTGAGGATCCTAGTTCAAAGCCAGCCTCAGAGAGACAAATCCCAAAGACTCTTATCTCCAATTAAATAGCAAAAAGCCAAGAGTAAAGATTCAAGTGATAGAGCACTCTCTTGAATGGAAAAATGTTAAGAGCGCGAAGCCCTGAGTACAAGGAGCCAATTCCAACATACACACAACACACACACACACACACACACACGCATACACACACACACACGCGCGCACACACACACACACACAGAGCCATCTTTAAGACCCCTTTGGTCCCAATTGAGGAGGCTTCAAAGGCCAGCAGAGTTTTTCCTGTGTTTAAATGGGACCCTCTCCCTTCCCCCGATACCTGACACACAGGTTCCTGCCTTGAGCATCCATGGCCAGCAGAGGCTTGAGGGGGCCCAGAGACATGAAACCTGTCCTGGTGAGGACAATCCCTCAGATTAGACCAGGGATCCCAGGCAGACACCATTTCTACCATTATAAGGGACTCATACCTTCCTTTCCCAGTTTGATCCTTGTTAAAATGGATCCAGCAGCTCACAGAAATATTCAATCATTTTAGATAAGGAAACAAATCAATGTTTAGTAGTTTTTAATGTCCTAGGATAGATGGTTATTAAAACTAGAGAAGACTGATAGATAGCCAGAGATGGGGATATGAAATTACAGTAGATGACTTATCAACAAGCATGGACAGAAACTTAGATTATTAAGTAATGAATTGAGCAGGGGAAATGCTTACTCTTTGTCCTCAAGTTATTCCAGTGACCTTGGATGAGTCGCTAAAATTTTAATGAAAATATGCAAGCCCAGCATGCTCGTACCCATGCTGGCTCATACTTTGTTTCCATTTTCATGTTCAGGTCTTGAACTATATCAAGCCTTTATAGTAACGGCCTAGTAGTGTTGGTTTACTGTTCAGTCATTCATTTGGGGGCATTTATTGAGTCCTGTAATGGGCCAGGCAGTGAACTAGGGAGGTAGAGACATTAACCAGGCATAGTCTCTATGCCCAGGGCTTACAGTAAGATAAATACCTTGAAAAACCAGCTGGGTACCAGTAGCTCATGCTTGTAATCCTAGCTACTTAGGAAGCTGAGATCTGAGTATTGTGTTTCAAATCCAGCTCCAGGCTGGAAAGTCCATGAAACTCTTATCTTCAATTAACCACCAAAAATCCAGAAGTGGAACTGTGGTCAAGTGGTAGAGCATCAGTCTTGAATGAAAAAGCTAAGGGACAGTACATAGGCTTTGAGTTCAAGCCCCAGTATTGACCCAAAATAGAAAGGAAATCTTGCGAGACTTTAAGAGCTCTATAGGTTCCAGCCACACAGCCTTCTTTCTTCTATTTCCTCAAACATTTTCTCTCTTTGGGCATGGCTTTGTGTAAATTCTATTTGGAATGCCCTGGGCTACCTCCAAAGCCCCTTCCCCCTCTCTTTCTCTTTCTCTCTCTCTCTCTCTCTCTCTCTCTCTCTCTCTCTCTCTCACACACACACACACACACACAACACAATGGATCACTTCTACTATTTCAGTTTAAATGTCACAGCTTTGAGTCAGGTCCCTGTCACACATGGCTGCCTAAGTCCTTTCCCTCTTCAGCACTGTTGCCATAATAAATAATAAACTCTCATTAAACACTGATGGTTGTTGAATATGTATCTCCCCTGGTAAGCTATAACCTCCTTTATAAAAGGACCTGTTTCATTGTTATGCCCTGAGCAGCTGGTACAGGGCATGGGGTTTAACAAGAATGAGTGAATGAGGAGGGAGAATGAAATGAAGAGGGAGAGCTAACTCTATCTGAACAGGGCCAGTGGAGGATGGGTAAGGAGAGCTTCCCACAGCGTTTGCCACAAGTGCTCAGGGCCAGGCATGGTGGAAGCTCGGATGTCAGGTTGCCAGCTGTGTTCTCTGTACAGCCAGGCTCTCAGAGATTCTCTCCACAGTATTATACCACGTTTTGCTAATGCTGTTAAAACGATTTATGAATTCAGTAACTTTGAGTTTTTGTTATTCTGAATCCACTTACTTTTCTTCTTCTCCCTCCAAACTAGACAAACTAGGTGGCTTCAAACATTGGAAAAGCCTTGCTATATAAAGCTTCTCATTTGGAATTTAGTTGATAGTTGATATGAAATTTAATTCATAGTTGATATGAAACTATTCATTTATGGGACAGATTCAGAAGTTCCAAGCAAATACTCCAGAGTGAATCCAGAGAAAATTCCTATATTACTCAATGTGAACAATTTTGGAGAAGCTTCTTATCATCCCTGTGCCTTAGTTTCCTTAACCTAGCAGGGCCAATACAGTTACTTCTTCCTTGGATTATGTCATGTAAATCAAGTGACACCATGCTTCTAAATGTTTAGGTATGTATTAGGTACTCAGGGCCTTGCAGAATTATTAACTGTGATTTGTCCTGCCAGTGAACTCACTGCCTCAGTGCTCAGTACCACATGCTGCTTGAGGTACCCCCAACCACAGAACATCCTGAAGAGCTACCTGCAAAAAGTTCAGCTCAATAGTTGTGATGGCTCAGCCTGCAAAGAGCTGGAAGACAGACATTGTAACAAGAGAGGCAGCAGCTGATGGGAGGCAGGCCCAGACCTGGGAAACTTGTTCTAATCTTAGAAGGCAGGTCTCCACCTTCTTTTACTTACTGAAGGACAAATGTCCGAATGAGGACACACATACCCCTACCCCACCCCCCCTCACACACTTCTGACTCCTGACTCTTGGGGGGGGATAGTCTTTAGTGAAGGTCATTTTGGGGGGACTCCAGTTAGCTGCAGCATGCTCCAGGACTCCAAGCACCCAGGTGAGGTGGCTCGCAGAGTGAGGGGCCAAGATTCAAGCCTAGATTGTATGAGTCCCAAGGCCCAGGCAGATGCCCTCTTAGCAGATCTAGACCTAGCAGAAGCTCAGCCTCATGAAAGGATCTGCCCTCTGTAGGAATTCATGTGAGCATTATTTATGAACATCAGTACCGCTAGTGGTAACTGGTCTACCTGCCTCTTGAAGCACCATTCCCTGTTCCCAGCCCATTCATTTCTCACACCACAGCCAAAAGGATCTTGCAAAATAATCGGATGATTTTCTTCTTTTGCTTAAAATTCTACAATGGCTGGGTGATGGTGACACCTATAATTCTAACTACTCAAGAGACTGAGTTCTGAGGATCATGATTCAAAGCTAGCCAAGGCAGGAAAGTCCTGTGAGACTTAATTGGAGATAAGAATCTCCAATTAACCACTAAAAAGCTGAAAGTGGAGCTACAGTTTAAGTAGTAGAGTGCTAGCTTTGAGACACAAGACACACACACACACACACACACACACACACACACGCACACACACAGAGTGTTCAGGGATAGTGTTTGGGCCCTTGAGTTCAAATCCTAGGACGACTCATGCACACAAAGACAAACACACACACACACAGAGTGTTCAGGGATAGTGTTTGGGCCCTTGAGTTCAAATCCTAGGAGAAGCTCATGCACACAAAGACACACACACACACACACACACACACACACACAGAGTGTTCAGGGATAGTGTTTGGGCCCTTGAGCTCAAATCCTAGGACAGGCTCATGCGCACATACACACACACACACACACACACACACACACACACACACACACCTCCTCTAATGTCTTTGAAGGCTCCCAGAAAGAACAGACTCAGCTTAAAAGACCCTTTCCACTCTGGTCAGACTCAGCTTAAAAGACCCTTTCCACTCTGGTCTGTTTTCCTTTCCAGCCTCATCTTGGTACTCTTGCTTGCCTGCCATGAATTGAACCAGGCTTAGGAGCTTCTCATCCCCCTGGCATGCCTTGAAGGCTTCACACTTACGATTCATAGTAGCTGGAGTCCCCACCTGCCTTCAACTTCTGAGTGGCTGGTCTGCAAACTATCCAGTATGCCTCTGGCCAGGTTAAGCACTCCTGCAATACATTTCATCCTGTCCCTACATGATCATGGCACCCTGAGCTCCTCCCCTGTCTCCTCTTTTACCCCCTCCCTCTTCCACATGACCTCCTTTGCAGGGAAATGGTGGCCAACACTATCTCCCCCACATTCATGTCACGACATTCATGTCACTGCATGATGGCACTTAGTACCACTCATAATCTGCATTCATTCACTTGCTCCTTTGTGAGTTGTGTTCCTTCCCAGTAAGGCTGAAATGTGTGCTCCAGGAAAAAGCAGGGCCTTACCTTCCTTTATTACCATATTCCCAGAGGGTGCTTCCAGGTACTTGACCAACTGACACTGTAACAAATCATCCCATCTAGGCTGCTTTTGTGATACAGACTTATTATATGATTGCTTAGGAGGTCAGAAGTTCAAAATGGATCTCATCAAACTAGAATCAAATTGTTGGTTGGATGGTTTCTTCTGGAATCTTTTCTTGTCTTTCTTGGCTTCTGGAGGCTGTCTGTCTGCATTTGTTGGTTTGTAGCCTCTTCCTCCATTCTCAAAGCTAGCAACAGTGGGCTGAATCTTATCTTCTATTACTCTGACTGACTTTTTTTTTGGGGGGGGGGAGTCTGGTCATGGGGCCTGAACTCTGGGCCTGGGCGCTGTTCCTCAGCTCCTCAGCTCAAGGCTAGTACTCTACCACTTGAGCCACAACGCCACTTCCGGCTTTTTTCTTTTTGCTTATGTGGTGCTGAGGAATTGAACCCAGGGCCTCAGGCATGCAAGACAAGCGCTCTACCACTGAGCCACCTTCCCAGCCCCTGACTGACTGACTTCTGACATCCTCACACAGTCCACAGTCAGGACACTGTGATTACATGCAGTCCACCTAAATAATCCAGGAAAATGTCCCTGCTTTAAAGTCAGCTGATTAACAACCTTAATTTTACTTGCCACCTTAATTGCCTTTTGCCATGTAACCTAACCCAGGTTCCAGGAATTCAGATATGGACATCTTTGCAGGTATTATTCTACTTACCATATGGACTCACCTATTGGTCAAATACTCATTTCTTTATAACATTCACCAATGTCCATTCACTCTGAAGGTGCAGGCTTGTCTTTACCCTATCCAGCCATGTACCTTAACTGTGTCTCATAGCCATTCTGGAAAATAGGAAGGAGAGTTGTTCACATTTTTCAGATGAAGAGATTAAAGCTTCAAGGGCTCATGTGACTTGCAGAGTCACACAAGAAAGAGGCAAATCCAAGATTATGCCGAATACCTACCTAAGGATCTTACTAGCAAGTATCTGAGAGCTCTCTGCATTCACTGGTAAAGAGTATAGAAAGTAGTAGAGATGTCCAAAAGCAGAAGAGATAGAGAAGGAGGTCAGGGCAAAGATGGCAATGATGACATTGTTTTTTTCATAATACTGCCTTCAAAGAGCAGTACTAGATTACCTCCAGTTGACCAAAGTTTCCATATGGATTTACAAAGTCATTATAATAGCATGTGCTTCTGGAGCAATCCTTGTAAATAGTAAATTCTGTAACACTACTGATCACCTAAGCCTGAGGACTAAATTCTATATTGTGTAGCCAAGCCTCCATTCAACATCTTTCATTGAGCACTTCCCATTCGCCAAGGAAGCACTTGAGTAATGAGCCTAACACCCAGGAAACTCCCAGTAAGTGTTGGATGTGATGACTCTTACCATCATAATCATACCTCATCTGAGGTATCCCTGCTTTACTCAACTTCTTCCAAATTTCCATTGCAGCACAGTTTGTCTACTAAGCCTAGCAATGATCCTTTCCATTGTGATAGTTTTACTACAGGTCAGCTAGAAAAGAAGTTCCTTGAGTTTCAGGACAATGAACCTCCATCTTTTATCCCCATACCTAGGTAGTGTCAGGCAGTAGTAGACACCCACTAACTATTCACTGAATAAATAAGTTTTAAAAAATAGATTGTTTTCTAAATGTCAGACCTTTCACTGCCTCTTAACATCAAATTTATTTTATTCTCTCCATGATACTTAGAAGGTACCTGACTTCATAAATAGCCCTCTAGCAGTAGATTGAAAGAGACTCCTCAAATGTACCTACAGTACAAGACATGCTGGGAAAAGAAGCTGAGCTGAGCCTCTGGATGTAGAATACTGAAGATGAGGGAGGGGGAACTCAGGAACATGGAAACAAAATCAAATTTCTTTCCATTGGCCCTGTCTAACCCAATCATTGATCCTTCAGACTGAATTAAGGCTTGCTAGCATTTTAAACAAACATTTTATTAAGATACTATTTAAGGTATAATTAATTTTTTTACCATGTCCACAGATATGTGCAACCATCATTATAGTAAATTTGAAAGCATTTTTTAGTCACCTGAAAAAAGAAATCTCATACCTTTAGCTATTACCCATTGCCTGTCTTCCCATCCCCTTCAGGCAACAACAAACTTACTTTTTTATAGATTTATCTGTTCTGGACAATAAATAAATGAAATCAAATAATTTGACATCTTTGGGGGCTGGCTTCTTTAATTTAGCACAGTATTGTTGGTTTTTAAGTTTACCCATGTTTAACTTGTATCAGAGCTTTGTTCCTTTCTATAGTTGAATATCATTTCATTGCATGGTCATATCATTTTCATTTTCCACCCATTGGTGACTGGACATAGACTTCATATTTTGATTCAGCTGCTTTGATTGGACACAGGTTTGGAGTACTGGGGTGCATATACCGGTATTCATAACTTATGTCATGATCTGAAAAGGCATCAACATAAATATTTCCTTCTCCCATAATCCACTGCTGTTCCCTGAACACTATCTCTGCTTACACCCTTGCCACTACACCTGCTAGACCTACCTGCATTAACTCTAAGTCCCACAATCTGAGCACTGCTAACCCCTGTCCATCAAAGCTCCCAAAATCCTGGGAGAAAATGGGAGGCCCTTCTGTGGATTCCCAAATGAAGGACACCCGTAGGTCAGTGATTACGGGGTTTCTAATGAGTGGAGTTTTCCCTGGGAAAAGGCCTGGCAGAGGCCAGGGATCTTCCATGTTCAGATCATTTAAGCCTACAAGTGGATAGGTAGGATGTATAGTGGACTTCTTATACTTGTGTAATATATTTGTACCTATTTCTGTTCCTCCACCATAATTTTTGATTTTGTTTCTGCTGTCTACTTCCTCACTGCTTATTCTCTTCTTCCCATTCCACCCCTAAAAATGCTGCTCAGAGCTTGAGGGTCATCCCTGTTAGTATAATGCACTGGTGGTGTCCAGGGATGCTCAAGAAAGGATGAACCATTGACAGCCCAGCACAGGTGGGAGACTCAGGACTCTATGCAACATTCAAGATTCTTCACCTTCCATCACTTTACCCAGGAAAGCCTCTGGTCCTGCCCAGCTGGTCTGCGGTCTGAATCCAGATGTCTGGGAAACTCCCTGGAGAGGAAAACACCCCTCTCTCCTCAGAAGCAACAAGGCCAGTCCCTTCCCTTTGTGGTTAAGGCCAGGGTGCTGGTAAGAAGGAGATAGTGTAATGCAGAATGCAGCTTCAGCTCTCCTCCATTGTGGTCTATATTCAGATATGATCCTGCCCTGTGACTTCAACTATCATCTTTAACAAGGGACTCTCCATTTCATTCTCAGCCTGAAGCCTCCTTCAATCTCCATTCTTGGCTTATCTTCAACTTCTATGGCATCTCTTCTCAGGAGTCTAGTAGACATTTAAATTTTTTTATGACCAACTAGATACTAGTGGCTTACACCTATATTCCTACCTACTCAGGAGGCTGAGATCTGAGGATTGTGACTTGAAGCCAGCCTAGGCAGAAAAATATCATGAGACTCTTATCTCCAATTAACTAGCAAATGCTGCCAGGCACTGGTGGCTTACGCCTATAATCCTAACTACTCAGGATCTGAGACAGTTTGAAGCTAAACCTGGGCAGAAAAGTGTGTGAGAGTCTTATCTCCAATTAGTCACTAGAAAACAGGAAGTGGTGCTGTGGCTCAAAGTAGCACAGTGCTAGCCTTGAGCAAAAATGCCCAGGGACAGTGCCTAGGCCTGAATTCAAGCCCCACAACCAACCCAAAAGAAAATAAAAATGAGCCAAAGTGGGAAGTATGGCTCAACTAGTAGAGTGCCTTGAATGGAAAAAGCTAGGCAAGAGCCCTGAGTTCAGTTGGCACACACACACACACACACACACACACACACACACACACACACATATCATAACCATAAAAGAACTATTCTCCATCCTATCATTACTCAGCTCTCCCTCCCCAACCTAGGAGAAAATACACTAGACATCCTATTATCTAAATCAAACATCCAGGTTCCTTGAGTTCCCCTCTCTCCCTCACTCTCCTACACCTACTACATCAACAACTCCCATCACTATTGCCTCCAAATCCTTCCTCACCACCTTCCTGGAACAAGTTTGGTCCACTCCACTGTCACCTCTCAGCTGGACCGCTGCCTGCACCTACCTCCTGGCTTCTGTGCTCCCACTCTCTTTCATCTCTATACCCAGCTTCTCAATATGTAACCCAGGTCACATCATCCTGATCCCTCCAAATGCTATCTTATTCACTCCAAATGGTGTACCTCAAAAGGGAGTTGGGGGGGTGGCCCCAGATCACTTTTTATCTTTTATCTCCCTGACTCCTCTGATGTTCAACTTGTCCCTGCCACACTTCTCTTTTCTCTGTTCCTCAACCTTTGTTGCTGACTGTGCTTTTGCTCAGGACACATCCTCCTCAGACACATCTTTCCATAGGAAAAGTGCTCAATTTTATCTTCTTCACAGCATTTAACAAAGTGTCATAGAATACATCTATTGGGGCTGGGAAGGTGGCTCAGTGGTAGAGCGCTTGCCTTGCAAGCCAGAGGCCCTGGGTTCGATTCCTCAGCACCACATATACAAAAAGAAAAAAAGCCGGAAGTGGCGCTGTGGCTCAAGTGGTAGAGCGCTAGCCTTGAGCTGAAGAGCTGAGGGACAGCACCCAGGCCCAGAGTTCAGGCCCCATGACCGGACCCAAAAAAAAAAAAAAAGAATACATCTATTGTTAGTTTCAGGCACTGGACTAGCAACTCTGGAAGGACAAGAGTTCCATCTTTCTCACTCTTATGCCCCAGAACACGAGAGCAAGTGTCTGCTGGCACAAGTGATTGAAACTCATCTTCTAGTAGAGGAATAGACTTGGTATGGCATATTGGTGCAAAAAGCTAGAACCTCCAAGATCAGAAAGTTCTCATGCTGGCACTTATTAACTTGAGTAGCAAGTTACTTAGCAGCTCTAGCCTGTATCTCCTTCTAGAAGAGGGAAGAATTAGAGTGAGCGGACATGCCAGAGCATCCAGACAGTGCTTCCCACAGAAGAGGTGGATAAATGGCTAGCCCAGTGACCTCTCCATCATCCTAGGACAGCAATGGTCACCAATGGGGTGAATGGGAGAGCTGGGGAGGAGGAAAATGGAGGCAGCAGCCTAGAAAGCTCTATGTTAACCCCTCTGAAGTAGTGGTTAAGTGCTTCGGAAGTGACCATAAGTTATCTTGGAAGGTGGTGAGCACCTCAAAATCCTTAAGAGCCTTAAGACATCTTAGGATCCTTTCAGAATCTCCCTTGTTTCACTAAACTGTGGCATAGACACTTTTACCCTGTGGAGAAGCAGGGCAGATCAAGGTGGGCAGGCAGGGCCTTCCTCTGGTTCTAGTATGTGTGTGGTTGTCAGCATTTCAAATTGAATTTATTCAACATGACAACAGCATGAGGGAAGTTCTCCGCTGTCCTTCTCAATTATCAGAAGAAAATCCCACAGATGTGGAAAGAAAACATCAAATATGATTTTTCTCTGGGTGTTGGGCTGAATCAAACCACAGGTATGATTTCTCGGCTAGCTGACACAGTCAGGCTGGCATGGTGGCAGGGAGGGCTTGGTAAGCAATATTTGGGTGCTGGAAGATGGAATAGAGGCCAAAGAGCTATGAAGACAAGTGTGGATAAAGCAGGAAAGGGGACACTGAGTCTGGAAGGCAGATACATGGAAACTGGTCCAGGAAGAAAGGACAAGCTGAGGTCAAGACAGTAGCCATGATTCAGAGCATGGATGCTGGGGAGGGAGGTGAGGGGCAACTAGGTTTGGTCCATGGGGTAAGTGAGGGGCTCAATGCCTTGGCACAGGTATTCAAGTTCCAGTAATAACAGACAGAATTAGCCTTCAATGAAATCATTCTATATTCCAGGCCCTCTGTGTGTGTGTATGTGTGTGTGTGTGTGTGTGTGTGTGTGTGTGTGCGCGCGTGTGTCTATGTTGGGACTGGAGCTTGAAATCAGGTCTGAGGTTCTTACTTGGTGTTTTCACTCAAGGCTGGTGCTCTATCACTTGAGCCATAGGTCCATTTCTGGCTATTTGTTGGTTAACTGGAGATAAGAGATAAAAGTCTCACAGACTTTTCTGCCCCTGGTGGGTTTGAACCATGGTACTCAGACCTCAGTCTTCTGAGTAGCTTGGATTACAGGCATGAGCCACTTACTGGCAGTGTGCTAAGTACTTATGAGCCAGGAAAGAACAATTAATACTGAGAAGCTTAGGTGGTCTCAAGAAAGCCTGGGATTAGATGAAGACATGGAAGCCCTTCTCAGAACTAAGAACATGGTCCAGGTGAGAGTGTGACCTTACCAGGACAGCCTGGGGCTCATAGAGAGCCAGTGGCCTGGGCTGAGCTGGAGTGGTATTGGGCCCAGTAGAGGAGGTTCACAGAGGTAGCTGGCCAGAATTATGAGGCAGAAATCCTGGCAAAGCCTTGCAGAGAATGAGCCACCAGTCCATGTGTATCTTAAAACTATGCTTTCCTACTCTTAAGGCACTTACGTACCCAATGGCTAATGATACTTTCAAGAGTTATATAGCACTTAGTTTCTAAAGTACACTCATAAGTTAGATCACTGCACTGGTATCCATTGCTAGGTTACTGGATGTTAGAGTCTCCTCCTTTTTGGCTTCTCCTGTGTGATTCTGACTAAATTGCTTACCCTCGCTGGCCCTCAACATTCCCAGCACACAGCCAGCACTAAGCAGCCAGTGTTCCCAAACATTGAATGGGAAATATCTGGAAAGGTGTTGGTAATAAGTGGATTTGCCAGGTTTATACAAGTTCTGGAATTCTTGGATGATCTAAAGAAAACTCATTTCCTGGACTCCAGAAAAACAAACCCAGATACATTCTAGTCTTTCTTTTAACCCACTTGCCAACCCTAAATGCTTCTAGAAGCTTTGTAGTTCTGCTACTACCCAGCCCCTTGCCCAGCTGAGTTTTGAGATGAGGAAGTTCAGGAGGTTTTTGGTTTTGTTTTTTAATTCCTTATCTGATCTATTTTTAACTGGCATGTCTTGCTACATCTCCAGCCAAGGTAGAATGTGTAGTCAGCAGGGACTCAGCAATTAATAGCCATGAACAGACACTGATCTGTTGTGGGGCAGGTGGACAAACTGATTGGGACTGTGTCCTTACCACAAGCAGTTCTATTTGCCACACTCTTCCCCCAGGACCTCCCCAAGCTTCCAGGAGGACAAAGTGCTGGTTTCTGGACACTGCTGATGTGATCTTGTGCAGATCAAACAGGTTCAAGTTCTGAGAACCCCACCCATGGGTGCTGATGCAATGGGGTTTCTGGCTCTTGGCTTTTCCCAGCACTACCTGGATATCAAGTGCCTGAGGAGAGGGGGTTGCTTTTGTGTCTTTCTGTAGGAACAGCCTGGCTGCTTGGGCTGATGTGAAAATGGACTTCCATGTTGAAGGCAAAGGAACAAGGTACCTACCTACCTGCCTTTGCCCCCCAGATCAGCCATTCACAGAACAGAAGTTTCTAGTCCCTCCCCGCCCCGCCCCCTTGGTAGGTGGACATATCAGAAAGCTTGGAGACACCTGTAGCACAAAATGAAAGATCATAGAAGTGTGTGGGTGTGGGTATGTGTGTGTGCAAGTGTGAGGGCAGGATGTACACTTGCTAATGAAAGGGGTTCCGCCCTGTCTTATGAGAGCTATGGAGTTTCAGGTTAGATATGAGGAAGGAACATGGTAGAGTAAGTCCGTGGGCTGTATAGGATATATCACTGCCAAAGTGACAAAATAATAATAAAGCAAAAGTTTAATGCCTCAAGGATTAGACCTGTAAATAGGAAAGGGGGGAAGGAGGGAGGGAGGGAGGAAGGGAAGAAGGAAGGAAGGAAGGAAGGAAGGAAGGAAGGCAAGCCACTAATAATCAGGAGGAGCTGAGCATTATGGTTTATGCCTATAATCCTTGCATACTTGGGGACAGAGACCAGAAGATCATGAATTAAGTCCAATTGGGCTACATAGTAAGATAGATCTTGTCTCAAAATAAATGAAAGCAGGGAGCTTCAAAGGCCATGTGTAACAAGGCAGGAGTGAAGTGCCACTTCCAGTGTCACCGACTCATCTCTGTGTCTTGGTAACAGACAACACACAGGAATGAACAGTATCTTGGAGTGTATCTTGGCTTGAAGCAGAACAGTAAACTGATGACTGACTAAGTCACCAGCCCCCATTTTTTGTCACTGATCAAAATGGAGATTTTCACACTGTCACCAGTAGCAGTCCTTTTGTAGTGGGTCTTCGTAGAATGAGAACCCCTAGGCTCTCTCTAAATCCTTGACAGGACATTCGCGATCGATATGTAGTAAATGTAGCTGATTGAATCGTTTGTAAAAAATTCTCTACTACTAGAGTTAATTGCAAAATACTATTAAATACCTCATTGTCACAGCATTGTGACTTGTGTCTATAAAACCAGTGCTTTTCATGACACCCTGTACCAACACTTGGAAAAGCCATGTGTAGTTGTTGTTCGTTAATTTTTGCCTCCTTTTGGTTTACCAGGAGAGACCCACAGAGACCAACAGCAGCGTGGACAGTTCAGCACCGCCATCCGTGGCGCAGCTGGCTGGTCGGTTTCAGGAACAGGCAGCTGCGGCCAAGGAGGTGAGTCTGGAGGCTCAAAGCATCCATCTAGGGAGGGGGCTGGAGGAGGAGGAAAAGCCTGATCCAGCTCAGAGGAGAGGGAGGGACAAAGCTTGGCAACTACCAAATTAGGAAGAAAAGCCAGAGAGGGTCCCTCTGAATGCAAGGAATGTGCCACCACCACTGCATGCCTGTACAGAAGCCATGCGGGAAAGGAGGAGATGTCTGGCACAGAGCTGCAAGGCTTAGGTGATACAGAATGTGGCTCATGTGGAAGAGCACCTGTGTAGTCTAGCAAGACTGAGATCCTGAGTTCAAACCCCCTTTATCATCATTAAAGTGAAAGTGTGTGTGTGTGTGTGTGTGAGAGAGAGAGAGTGAGAGAGAGAGAGAGAGAGAGGAGAGAGAGAGAGAGAGAGAGAGAGAGAGAGAGAGAGAGAGAGAGAGAGAATGAGAGAGTGTGTGAGAGAGAGGACTGGGGGTTCATTTTTATCTTGATCTTCCACAGACTTAGATATCATGCCCAGCTGTGCCAAGCCAGGACTGGCTTAGAGTAAAGACACCTCCTGCCTGCTTCTGCTACCTAGCCTAGGTATAAGTCTGGAGCAAGACAGCTGGACAGATCCTGAATTGTGACTTCTTGAGAAGGAAACAGGACTTGAATGGAGACCTAATCCAATAGGAGACTAGGAATCAGAAGGGAGGGACCAAGACCTAGGAATTCTGGAATATCCTATTGAAGAGGAAGGGATAGAAAGGAGTATCTGACTGTGGAGAGAGTTGGGCTAGACTTTCTTGGCCATGTGTGTGTGGTGCTTGTCAGAGGTGAGTAGAGTACTAAAGGTAGAAAGGAGAGGATCTCCCCTGGCCCCAGGCAGCAAGTGACAACTTAGTTGCCTGGGTTTTCTTAGGTGCACTGTTTTGTGCTTTGTATTCTCAATTTTAAAAATAGGGTCCATGAATTCTACACATTACAGGAATGTCCTAAAGGACAAAGGAGATGGTTCTGGAACTGCCTGAAAGCTGAAAAGGTTGAATGTGTTGTCTTGAAATGCAGGCTCAGGTCAGTGATGGTCAAGTAAAAGAGGATGTTACTCTGGGCACCAGTGGCTCATGCCTGTAATCCTAGCTACTCAGAAAGCTGAGGTCTGAGGGCAGAGGTTCAAAGCCAGTTAGGGCAAGAAAGTACAAGAGGGTTTTTTTTTTCTCTCCAATTCACCATCAAAAAGCTGGAAGAGGAGCTATGACTCAAGTAATAGAGTGCCATCTGTGAGCAAAGATGCTAAGAGAAATGCCCAGGCTCTGAGTTCAAGCTCTAGTACTGACACACAAACAAACCCCAAACACTGGAATGTTGTGCAGAAAGGCAAAGGAAAGGGGGCGGGGAGATTCTGAAAGTTCAAAGAAGTAAGACTAGTTACATGGTACTAATTTATGTGGTGTTAGGCAGTCTTGAAGACCCCCAGCCCCACCATTCTTTTCTCCTCCATGCATCCCTAACCCATCTCCACTCCCTTCCTCTTCCTCCCTATTGCCTGATTCACTGTCTTCTCTTTTTCTCTCTGTGTTGTCCATTGCCTTTCCTCTAGACACCAGCCAGTAAACCAGCAAGAAGGAAACCACCCTGCTCCCTCCCTCTGTTCCCCCCTAAGGTAGAGCTGGGCCAGAATGGTGAGGAGGTAAGTGCACGGGCAGAGACTGCTGGCTTCATGCTTTCCTCCTTCTGTAGAAAGAGGCATCAAAATCACACTGCTAGACATCAAATCAGGACACAGGACTTCAGATTCAAGAGTGAATCTCTTTTCTTTTTCTAGGGACAGTACTGAGGCTAGAACTCAGGGCCTTGCACTCTCCCTTGGCTGGTTTGCTCAAGGTTAGTACTCTTACCACTTGAGTGACACCTCCACTTGTGAGTTTTTTTCTGGCTATAACAGAGATGATAGTCTTATGGACTTCTTACCTCAATCTTCATATCTCAGTCTCTTGAGTAGCTGGGGTTGCAGGTGTGAGCCACTAGCACCTGGATGAACCAGTCTCTTAATGCTTCCTGGATCTTTTACCTTAGATCTACCTCCCTCACCGATTCCCCAGTTTCTCCTACTTTCAAGTCTGAGTGATACAGCAGCAAGTCAGGTATCAGTACCACACCACATGGTAGGTGACAGGAAAAGTACATTTTCTTTCCAGATCTGACACAGAAGGTCTTGGGATGGGACATGGACAAGACACCTGAACAGAGGGGCTTTGCTGTTATGAAGCATAACTGTGATTTGGCAGACTATCGTAGCTTTCCCAGCTCTCAAAACCAGCTGACTACTGTTCTAGATCACTGGAAGTAACCCAATCACTGGAGGAAAGCTAGAGCACACGGGAGGCCTAGTTGCCCTCAACTATAAATAGCCAATGCTCCTAACATAATAAAGGCTCTGGTATCATAGATCATAGCCAGTAATAGATTTCCAGCCTGCATATTCACCCAACCCCGTTTATCTAATTGTAGCTGTTGGAGTGGCTTCTTCGGGCCCTATCCAAGTAACCCCTCAGCTTCACTGTGATCATGGCAGAAAGGAAATCACAGGTCCTGTCATCCAGCATAGAAGGCCAATCCCAAAACAGCAAGCAGGCCAAAAATGGTTCCCGACTCCCACTTCAACCACCTTGTCATTCTGCCCTTCTTTTCTAGGACCAGCATCCTGACAATAGAGACTAGATTCCTGTGTGAACTTGGGCAGCTCTTTGGTGCCTGTGTTGTCTCATCTATATTGTGAGACAGCTGGAATCAGCGAATGGTTTTTCAAGTCTTTTTTTAGTTAATGCAAGTCATATAGGCACAAGCCCATCAAAAATAGTCAGTCCAGCTCTGGTGGCTCTGTAATCCTAGCTACTCAAGAGACTGAGATCTGAGAATGGTAATTCAAAACCCACCCAGCTAAGAAAGTCCAAGGGATTCTTATCTCCAATTAACCTCCAAAAAAGCTGGAAGGCTAGGTGAGCACTAGCCTTGAGCAAAAAACTTTGGGGACATCACTCAGGCCCTGAATTGAAGCCTAGGACCAATAAAACAAAAAAGAAAGAAAGAAAAGGAAGGACAACAAAGACATGCACTAGTGGCTCATGTCTATCTTCTTCTTTTTTTTTTTTCTGGTTGTGGGGCCTGGACTCTGGGCCTGGGCACTGTCCCTCAGCTCTTCAGCTCAAGGCTAGTGCTCTAACACTTGAACCACAGCACTATTTCCGGTTTTCTGAGTGGTTTGTTGGAGATTAGAGTCTCACAGACTTTTCCTGCCTGGGCTGGCTTTGAACTGTGATCCCCAGATTTCAGCCTCCTGAGTAGCTAGGAGTACAAGCTTGAGTCACTGTGCTTGGCTCATGTCTATCATCTTAGACAGATACTCAAGAGGCTGAGATCTGAAGATGGTAGTTCAAGGCCAGACTGGACAGGAAAGCCTGTGAGACTCTTATCTCTAATTAATCCCTAAAGGCTAGGCATGGAGCTATGGCTCAAATGGTAGAGCGCCAGCCTTGTACCCCACTACCAGCATACGTACACGTGCATACACACACACATGCACGCAAAGCCAAGTCATACTTGTACATGCTCAAGTGGATGCAGTGATTGGAGACCTGTCTGCTCTGAGAGTATTTCCCTTCCCTAAGAAACTTATGGAGTAGAACTTAAGAAACATTATTTTCTTGTTGTTAGGTCTCTTTAAGTGTTAACGTAGTATACCAATCAATGCTATAACCAAACACATGCCAACAACTCCTCTTTCCAGAGGGTCACCTTCTCTTTATTGCCTTCACTCTCCAGCTTGGTGTCTCTGTGCCTTGCAGCAGCTGAGACTGTGCTCATCTGAGTCTGTCCCCTGGTAACCCAGGCTAGCCCCAGGAGGATTCACTGCCCCATAGTGACTTATTTGTAAAATGAAGACAAGAGCAAGAACACTAACCAGAACATGGATCTGGATGGGGAAGCTTTGCTCATGGGAACAAAAGTGAATTAAAGAAGGGTGCCAATGGCTCATGAGAAGCTGAGACCTGAGGATTGCAATTCGAAGCCAGCCCAGGCAGGAAAGTCTATGAGACTATTACTTCCAATTAACCACCAAAAAGCCAGAAGTGGAGCTGTGACTTAAGTGGTAGAGCACTAGCCTTGAGCAAAAAAGCTCAGGGATAGTACCTAGGTCCTGGGTTCAAGCTCTAGGACCAACACGAAAAATAAATAAATAAGTGAATTTTTTAGAGTGGGTCAAGCTAATGGTGATGCGATTAAACAGCTTCATTTCAGTGGCTCTGTACAAATACACTTACAGGTTCTATCCATGAGGTATGGCATCCAGAAATTAAAGGCATATGACACATAATGGCCAAGTGCTAGATCAGGAGGAGGGTAGATTTTAGACTGAAAGTCCTACCTGGAGTGACAAGCTGCTTACCCACAGGAAGTACACACCTCCAAGGATCAGTGACTTTCCTTTGCCTTGAGATTCACTTAGAAATAAAATGAGTGGCCAGCTTTGTCTGGCTGGGGTGCACATGGAGGCTGCTGCTGTTTATACTTATACAGTGCAGCCTGCTAAAAACCCTGATGCCTGCCACTTGTATGGAGGCCTTTGTTAAACTGTAAGCAAAAGCTGCCACCTGGTGTCCATCCCAGGGTTAGCACTGATAAAGGCTTCTGCTTGGTAATTTCAGTCAATAAAGGTTCTATGACACCTCAGCTGGATCTCTAGTACAGTCCTGTGGTGGTGTTTATTGAATTTCTGCTGCATTTAAAAGGCAGTAGTAGGTCAGAGAAGAGTTTATAGTATTACAAAAAGTGACCTTTGTCAACAGAATTGTTGCTGCAATATCTTCCAAGGTTGAATCAGATTGGGTTTGGGTCTCCTGGGTCCTAGCCAGTAACTACACCTTTAAAGCTTGCTCTCCCTTGGTGTTGGCCCTTAGAAGGGTCAAAAGGAGTTCACTTAACTCTCTCTCTCCCTCTCTGTCCCTCTCTCTTTCTCTCTCTCTTTCTCTTTCTCTCTTCCCCTCCATCTCTCCCTCCCTCTCCCCTTCCATCCCATATACAATGATTTCACTCAACAATACCACAAAATATCCCTAAGATGTTGGTAGGACTTTTCTTCCTATTAGTCAAGGGTAGGCACACTGGAGTGAGGGGCAGGTAATACATGTTGGTCTCAAACTACAGAAAAAGTCCTTTCTCTGCCTTGGCCTCTAGCTACATGGAAGTCTTCTTTTCTTCAACATCATCAAATAATATTGTCATCTTTCTCATGCAGTTGTGAAGATGTACAAAAACAAGTCAATCATTTACAAACTTAGGATTCAAAAGCAGGCAAGATTTCTGACATTCATCACAAAACTAGTGTAAATAACAGAGCATACATATAGGTTCAGATAGCACCTAGATCAGCCTCTAGAGGGCAGAGACTAAATCATATGTACCTTTATATAACCAGCACAATGCCTAGAAAATGGGATAGGTACTCCATATATATGTCTGCTAAATTAAAATGAATATTCATTTTATGAATATTTCATTTTATTCGTGTTTTGGAAAGTGATAATTCACAAACAATACCATTGGTAGGATTTTCCAAAATACCATAGTTCACTGGAGGCATTTCAGTAATCTCTCACTCAGATTTTATTCCTTATCTGTGATTTATTGCCTTATTTGTGATTAACAGAGAAGATAGTCATTGTTGCCTGTGAAAGTCCCTCTGTTGACTTACCTCTGATTGTTGAAGGTCACAGGGAGATGACCTTGTTCCCTACAGACATATTTCTTCCTCCTAATGGTAATGAAAGTCATTCTTCCTTAGATAGGAGACCTCCTGAGTAAAGGATGCCTGCTTTGACTTCTCAGCTCACAGATTTAAGTGGTCTTGCTAGTGGGGAAATGAGGGAGGGAGGGAAGGAGGGTAAGGGAAGAGCCTGAGTCATCAGAAGTAAGTGGGCTAATGAAACTAAGTGATGACTTTTGAAACCAAATTCTCTTCCTCATACCTGCAGCTTCTGAGCTCCAGACAGAACCTACCTTCTTTCCCTTCATTCACTCATTTGTTTTGATCCATTTACTTTGTAGAAATCATCACCCAATGCCAGCCACCCTCCTAAAATCAAGGTGAAGAGCTCACCTCTGATTGAAAAGCTCCAGGTAAGTGGTAAGAAGTAAAATGCATTCTGCCTTCATCAGTCACTCTGTGTGCCTAGAACCCTGAGGAACTGCACCAATGGCAGGGCTAGCAACTCAGAGTAACCATGAAGCTGACCACTACTCCTGAGCTTATAGTCTTGGTGGGAAGACAAGATTTTCATACCCCACACAACAAAAGAGGTATAGGAGAGTACATGCCAGAAATCTCCTAACCCAGGGTTTCTCAATCCCAGTATCACTGGGGCTGTATAATGTTGTTGTGGAGGTGGGGAAGTGGGGAGGTGAAGGAGATCTCTTGTACATTGCAAAAGTTTAGCAGCATCCCTGGTCCTATCTACTAGATGCCAGTAGCATTCCCAGATGCCAGTAGCATTCCCCAACAACTTGTGACAATGACTTCAGACCTTGTCAGATATAGGGAAGCGGGGAGGGAATCATCTCTCACACATGCCCCAGAGGAGAACCACTGCTCTAGAATGTCAGAGCAAGAATTGGGTGGAGAGGCAGGAAAAAACACAGTGCTTTGAGAAATGCTTCTGGGATCAGCTTTTGTTAAAACATAGAAGAGGTATTGCCAGGATGCAGCTGAGTGGGCCAGAAGGAGTTCCTGCTTTCTCTTCAGCCTCCCACCACCACCAGGGAGCATGAGCCCCGCTCTTGGTTATGTCCCACCATCCAGGCCTGGGGAAATGGGCTCATTCACTTCGTAGACTCCTGGGGTGGGAGGAAAATGCAAATAGCCACAGCCTGTGTCATTCATAGCTGTGAGAGACAGAGCCTGGGATCTGACTCCCAGCCTGGGTTTGGGATTAAGGAAAACATCTTTGGTTACTGTCCTCCAGAGAGTGCAGTGAACTCCACAATATGTCCCCTGAAATAGTTCATGTCTGAGATCCTGATCCCCCAGTCCCTGCTGAAAGGAGCTGGCAGTGCTGCTGCTTGTTACAATGTGGGAGACTCAGATTCCCATATTCCCAGCAGGATCTCTCCGAAGGGACCCCAGAACTCTAGCGTCTCAGCAGCCAGCTGAGGGGTGTAGTCCAAGATCTACCTCTCCCTCTGCCTCAGAGGCAGGAGGAAGATTGCGAATGAGAGGCCTGCCTGGGCTACATAGTGAGGCTAGACCCTGTCTCAAAAAGAAGAGCAACAGCATGAAAGAGAAGGAGAAAAGGGGAAGAGGAAAAGGAGGAGCCTCCACAGCAGCAGTGGAGTAGATGGCAGTTTAGCCACGTCTCAAAGGAATTATTTTTGGTTGGAAACACATGGGGAAAACAACTAAAATACATGTCATCAGCTGAACTCGCTTCTGAATACTCAACTGGATAAGTTATTTACTACCAACATTCAAAGGTAAATTTTTTGCTGACTTGCAAGATTCATTTGATTTGTCATACAGAAGGAATCTTCTGACTAAAACTGTAGAAGGGAAGGGCTCCCCATGGGTGCAAGGTCCCACCACTTTTGCCATGAAGCCTTTAGAGCCAGCCTAGTGCACCAGCTCCCCAACACCTGCAGTCCCAACCCATCTGTGCTCACGTGCTGCTATTTGGCATAGCCT
Organism: Dipodomys ordii; assembly: GCF_000151885.1. Taxonomy (NCBI): domain Eukaryota; kingdom Metazoa; phylum Chordata; class Mammalia; order Rodentia; family Heteromyidae; genus Dipodomys; species Dipodomys ordii. Next base: position 13,243,194 of record NW_012267273.1, read on the forward strand.
AGGTTCGCAATGTTGTTTCTTCATTTTAATATTTTATATACTTAATTCTTTTTATGACTCAATCATCTATAATATACATTCTCTCCTAAGACCATAATTTTTTAAAAAATAAATTTAAAACACTTCTTTATTTTGTGACTACTGGAGCTTGAACTCAGAACTAGGACACTGTCCCTTAGCTTTTTCACTCAAGGCTAGTTCTCTTCTGCTTGAGGCACTGTTTTACTTCCAGCTTTTGGGTAGTTAATTAAAGATAAGAACCTCATGGGCATGGCCAATTTCAAATCATGATCCTCAGATCTCAGCCTCCTGAGTAGCTAGGATTACAGGCATGAGCCACCAGGGCCTGGATTACATGCCTTCTTAAACATTTATAATGCTTTGTAGTCTGCAGATCCTAATGTACGAGCTCTCCAGGGAAGTAGGATGAAGGAGTAAAGTCAAGAGTTGTGGGAAGAAAAGGGCATGAATGTTGGCTATTAGCACAGCAGCAGCAAGACCAGCTGTGAAAGACTTTGGAAGTCAGACTAAGACCTTTGGACAGCTAAAGAACCTGAGGTTCAGAAAGGGTGTTGGACTTGCTAAAGGTCACACTGCAGCTGTTAAGTAAAAGTTATCATATTTCAAGTCAGGTGTGCCAGCATGGAGAACCCATGGAATTCTTGTTTTACCGACTGCCTGTCAAGCTCTGTCTCTTTTTTGTGAGCCCTTACTGCTGTCTGGCACAGCGGTGTCTGGAGGACACAACTGCCAAGAGATACAGAAATAGAGAGGGCAGGAGGTAGAGAAGCACTACAACATGGCACTAGAGAAGATTCAGATCACTCCCACACTATCCCTCCACTGACAGTCTTGGGGTAGATTTCTAATTTGTACAAAACTGAGAATGAAGTTTGGGTGTGGAGGAGACAACTCTTTGTTCCTCTCAAACAGTAGACGTCTTCTAAGTGATACTATTTGATTAGAAGATGAGGGGAGTATTGACTTACTGCAAGAACCTGGGAACTGCAGGTGCAGCTGGTGGTTGTATTTCAGTCCATTTGTCTGCGTGTTGGTACTGGTTCCAGTCATCTTTGCTGACTTCACATCCATGCTTGCTCTCTGGATGGTAGGAAGTAGAAGCTCTCATCCTCTTCCCATCCCAATTTGAAACCTTCACTTTTTCTTGATAGGCCAATTTAACCTTTGATCCAGCAGTTCTGCTGCCTGGAGCTTCACCCAAGAGTCCTGGACTCAAGGCCATGGTCTCACCATTTCATAGCCCCCCTTCCACGCCCAGCAGCCCTGGCATGAAGTCTCGGCCTGGAGAAGCAGAGGAGGTGCCTATCAGCTTCGACCAGCCTCCTGAAGGTACTCATCTGCCCTGTTACAATAAGGTAAATAAATTCATGGTCCCCAAAGGGTGGTATGCCCAAGAACATATGGGACAAGATGATTCTGGTAAAAGGATTGTTGTCCTGGAAAAAGGAAGAACTACTTAGCATTGCAGTCAGAACTGGTTTTGCAGACGTGAAATTTCTTCTTGCCCTTGTAAGTGTTTGATTCTGGAACTAAGTCTACCCCTCCACCTAGCTTACCTCTCTCATCTGCTTCCTCTGTAATTGTGCTATAGACTCAATCTGCAAGTTAGAGGGATAGAGTGTTCTGTCTTTTATAGAGAGAGAAGTGGGGAATTCAGAGTGGATCCCAGTTGCACAGATACATAATGTCAAAGTTGGAAATGAAAGCGAACACTCTGAGTCATGACTCCCACAGAAGGTTAGGCAGGTTGGATACTCCAGTGCCTCTTGCTCTGCTTGATGTGAATAGTCCAGTGTCCCAGAGGAGATCAAACCATCCTCCCTGCATTTTACCTCAGATTAAAGGACAAAAAAACTGATCCTTCTACAAAACACCCATGCTAACCAGGCACCAGTTGCTCTCCCCTGTAATCCTAGCTACTCCAAAGGCTGATATCTAAGAACTGAAATTTGAAGTCAGCCTGGGCAGTAAAGTCCATGGGACTCTTTCTCCAATTAACCAGCAAAAGCAAGGAATGGAGCTGTGGCTCAAGTGGTAGAGTACCAGCCTTGAGCAAAAAGCTAAGGTACAGCACCCAGGCCCTGAGTTCAAGCCCCAGTATTGGCACACACACATACACACACACACACAGAGAAATATGTTTTGTTTTAACAGATTTTATATAATCGCCCTTAATACCTTCTTCAGGTGCGGACAAGAGGATCCATAAAAAGACGTCCACCCTCTAGGCGATTCCGAAGGTCTCAGTCAGACTGTGGAGATCTTGGAGATTTTAGGGCTGTGGAGCCATCTCAGGAGAATGGTGCAAGGGAAGAGAACGGGGATGAAGTGTTTACAACCAAGAGTAAGGCCCCAAGGTCTCCCTCTGCCAGTGAGGGGTCCATGGGAGAGGGAGCTAGTAGAAGCCAGGTGTCTGAAGGAAAGCCCCCTCTGAGGAGGACATCTAGCAGGATGGAGAAACAGGAGAAGGCTGGGGCCCCAGAAGAGACAAAACAGAATGAGGAGGCTGGGCAGAATCCAGATGATACCAGCAAGTGCCCAGCCCAGAAAGAGGGCTTAGAGCCATCCCACACCTCCAGCCTTCAGACAGAGAATGGATATGGGAGTCCCATGGCAGAAAAAGCATCTGGAGAAGAACTGGAGACCAGAAAGTCTACAGAGGAACAGGGGGAGAAGGTGGGAAATGATGGGGACAGGCCCAGAGAGAAGGTCCAAGATGCAAAGAAGCTGGAGGAGGAAGCTAAAGGGGAAAAGACCCTCCAAAATCCTTCTGGAGGAAAGGGAGACAGCAATGTTTCTGAGCAGGAGGAACAAGGCAAGGAAAATCAAGATGAAAGAGCAGGTCTGGAAGCAGGCTGCAGCAGCAGAGCTGGCTATGTAACACTGGAGACCAGCAATGAGCTCCAGAATACACAAGCAGTCCCCACGGTAAGTGGCCTGGTTTGTTCACATGGGGAGGGCCCCTATGTCCTTGTTACGTGCCCTGTTCCTTTTCAGTCCCCAGATAAATCAGCATCGTGTGCAGAAAAAAGGGCACCAGGCTCCTGCCTCGTGCCAACTGCATTGAGACAGGCTGTCACTGATGGCAAGGGGACAAAAGGATAAGAAAGGGAAGTGTGTCTTATGTTCTGTCTTGCTTCTTGCTGACTCAGAGTTCTGGAGAGTCTCTGGGTATGTGTGGAGTAATTCTTGGCATAGCTCAGTAACTGAAGTCTACCAACAGCTCCTGATGGACTCCGGGCTTGCTTCTTTTGAGAACTAATGGTGAAAATGGAGGCTACTTTCTAAAAACTTTTGAGTCCAGCCAGGAACTGGTGGCTCATGCCTATAATCATAGCTACACAAGAGGATAAAATCTGAGGATATCTAGTTAGAAGCCAGCCTGGGTAGGAAAGTCCATGAGACTCAGCTCCAATTAGCCATCGAAAATAAGCTGGGTTCCAACCATGAGGATGTCCTTTATTCTTTAACACCAGGCCCATCCTCCATCCCCCTCACTCCCCTCACATACCTGGAACATGCCTTCTTCTGATCAGCATGTGGACATTTCTCACCCTCCTCACTTGAGCCTGTCCTGAAAACTCAAAGGATCTGCATCCACCCCTTCCGTCATCTATCACACTTGGTCAACATATATATCACGACTTGAAATTCTTTTGCTTATTTTTAAATTATCACTTCTACTCCTTCTTTTTCCCAATGCCTCTCTACCAACACCTACTATGGGACCTGAAATACAGTAGATGGGGGTTTTGTTTGTTTTTGTTTTTGTTTTTCTGGTCCTGAAGCTTGAACTCTGAGCCTGGGGCACTGACCCTGCATTTTTGTGTTCAAGGCTGGTGCTCTATCACTTGAGTAACAGCTCCACTTCTGTCGTGTGTGTGTGTGTGTGTGTGTGTGTGTGTGTGTGTATTTAATTGGAGATAAACTTTCCTGCCTGGGCTGGCTTTGAACCGTGATCCTCAAATATAAGCCTCTGGAGTAGCTAGGATTGCAGATATGAGTCATCAGGGCCCAGCACTTATTTTTTCTCTTGTTGGTAATGGGGCTTGAGCTCAGGACCTGGGACCTGTCCTTGAGCTCTTTTGCTCAAGCTAGCACTCTACCACTTTTTTGTTGTTGTTGTTGTTGGTTGTGGGGTTTGAACTCTGGGCCTGAGCACTGTCCCTCAGCTCTTCAGCTCAAGGTGAGCCATCTACCTCTTGAGCCACAGCACCATTTTTGAGTAGTTTATTGGGGATAAGAGTCTCATGGACTTTCCTGCCTGGGCTGGCTTTGAATTGGGATCCTCAGATCTCAGCCTCCTGAGTAACTAGGATGACAGGTGTGAGACACCGGTGCCCAGCTAGCACTCTACCACTTTGAGCCACAGCTCCACTTCCAGTTTTCTGATGGTTAATTAGAGATAAGAGCCTCATGGACTTTCCTGCCTAGTCTGCTTTGAACCGTGATTCTCAGATCTCAGCCTCCTGAGTAGCTAGGATTACAGGCGTGAGCCACTGGTGCCCAGCTGGGCCCTACACTCTTATTAGTGTTTCTGCTTGACCCAGTATCCCTAAGGCAATTGCTGAGTGGCAGGGTTTTCCCTACTCTTTCTAACTCATCCTGTCCTCCCTGTTCACAGAATGACCCCCCTGTTGAGGATACTGAAATGTGAAAAGAGCTCCTGGTACCCCAGTGAAGAAGCTGCTGGTGACATCTCTTTGGAAGTGGCAGCAGCAGCAAATGAAGCCATTGCAGAAGCTGAATATGCTGGGTGTTTGGAGTCAGTCTGGGATACCAGGTGGATTGTTTCCTGGCCTCCATACTCAAGTGCTCCATCACAGAGAGACTGGATCCCAGGACAGCAGACTTTCATCAGCTTGAATTGATATCTTTGATGGACTTGATTTAAAAAAAACAATAATAACAAAAAAAACTTGTTGAAAACAATTTACCGTGGTGCCTAGTCCCCAGGGATACTGGTCAGCCTGTGGGACTGCCACACTCTCCATCCCTGCCTCTCCCTGCAGCTGAGCTCTTGTTTAGCTTAGCAGATGTTGCCTGTGTACAATTATAGCCTTTATTATATTGTCCTAAAATGGTTGTGGCTGCAAATGTAAGGGGAAAAAAACAACAGCTAATTTTAAGTGGATGAAAACCAAAGAAAATAGTCTTGCTGAAGATATAAATTTTATTTTATAGAAGACGTTATATTGCATCAAGACCTTAGAGTCAGTCTTGTAGCTTACTCCAAATGGGAGCTGGGCAACCAATTTTGGAAACATTGAACTGCAAGAGATAATTACTGAAACCTTTTTAAAAAATTATTAATATGTCTAAGCTTATGCCTGTAATCCTCATTATTCAGGAGGCTGAGATCTGAGGGTCCTTGTTTAAAGCTAGCTCAGGCAAGGAAATCCATAAAACTGATTTCTCAACTAGTCTCTCTCTCTCTCTTTCTCTCACACACACACACACAGAAAGGAAGAAGAATGAAGGAGGGAGGGGAAGGGAGCAAAGAATGAAGGACAGAAGGAAAGAAGGAAGGAAGGAAGGAAGGAAAAAATGAAAGGAAAGGAAAGAAAGAAAGAGAAGAGAGGAAAGAAAAGAGAGAAGTGGAGGTATGCTCAAGTGGCAGAGCTCCAGTTTTGACTGGAAAAATCTAAGAGATAATGCCCAGCCTCTGAGTTAAAGCCCTAGTACACACACACACACACTCACACACACACCTATTAGGAGTTTGCCCAGCTTGTTGTTTCCTGTTGATGACTGTCATAGGAAGTAGGAGGCTCAACTCACCTCCCCCCCTGCAGCCCTCCCTGACCCCTTAACCTCCCTTGGGAGGCAGGATGTCAGCGCATTTTCACATTGCATTTCTCAATCTGGAAGTCTGAATGTCATTCTTCCAGAGGGTTGCCCTTAAGCAGAGATTAGATGTTTGTCTTGAATGCCTTATGAAATCTTCTGAGCTTCTCTAGGAAGCATTTACTGAATTCAGTCCAGATTCTCTTCCAGATATCAGGGGGAATGAGTTGGGTCTTCAGTCTATCCTCATGAGATAGATTTTTGATCCAGTGATCTGTTTGGAGAATTTAGGAGGGTTTTCAAGAGACAAGAGGCCTGACTCTGTCCAGGGCTTATACCTTACCCTATCCCCTCTTCTGGTGCTCCTATTTAATTTTCCTGTTTGATCTTTAGGTTAATCTTTACTCTGATTTGAGCATTTCAATGTCTCTGTGTGCTAATTGAGCAATTGAAGTAATTGTTTGCTCCAGCATTGTTAGACCATGCCTATTTTCTCATCCAATTTATACAGTTTTTCTAACTCCAGGATAGTGTGAATATTTGGATTTTTTCCAAAACAATTTTTAAATAGTTTGTAGCTTAGAACAAACTTGTGACTTGGTGAAGACTGATCCTGTTATAGCTTTCATAAACTTTGGGTTTTTACAGAATTGGGAAATATATATTTCAGTTATGTTAAATCCATATACTGTCTATCATTTACTATGATGCATACCCCAAAAGAAAAGGCAGTTTTATTTATTTATCTCTGTGGGTTGTTTACACATTCATGTACTGGTGCTTTGTGAATATATGCATGACTGGGAATATGTAACATAAAGGGCTAAGTTCTGTCTTGAGAAAGTCATAGAACATAGAAATGAAAATATGGTTTAAACTGGGCACTCATGGCTCTTGCCTATAATCCTAGCTACTGAACAGGCTGAGATCTAAGGATCATGGTTTGAAACCAGCCCAGGCAGATAAGTTCATGAGACTCTTATTTCCAGTTAACCAGAAAAAAGTGGAGAGTGAGGGTGTGGCTCAAATGGAAGAGCACCAGCCTTGAGTAGAAAAGCCAGGTAAGAGTACAAGACACTGAGTTCAAGCCTCAGTACCAGCATATACACACACACAAAAAGAATATATATATATATATATATATACACCTATATGTATATATAGGCATGCATGTGTGTATATATATATAATTCTATATATATATAAAGATACATATATATATATATATAGTTCTATATCCTTTTATAGACTCTAAACATTATAGGAGCAAATGGAAAAGTAGCAATTAAAAACAGGCTTGAGCCAGGTTCTGGTAGCTCAAACCTGTAATCCTAGTTACTCAGGAGGCTGAGATCTGAGAATGGTGGTTCAACGTCAACCCAGGCAGTAAAGTCCATAAGATTCCAATAAATTATTCAGAAAAAGCCAGAAGTGACGCTGTGGCTGAAGTGGTAGAGTGCTCACCTTGAGCCAAAGAAGCTCAGAGAAAACACCCAGGCCCTGAGTTCAAGCCCCAGGACTGGAAAACAAAAGTTTGATGACATCAAATACATTGTTATTCTTCAGCCCCCTCAGTCACACTACTTAGTGTGTTTTGTGAAAAAGCAGAGACCCCTTCTTAGGGGTTGCCTATTCCTGGGGATGTCTTCTTGACAGGGGTGCCATAGCTGGTGACTTGTGCTCCCTCCTGAAGCCTTTGTCTTGGTGTTACATTTTCATAGTTGATAGGAGACTTCTACATTTAGGATTTGAGAAGTCCATCTGTATCTTAGGCAGCACAAAGTTCCAACCAGGCTAGAAAGACCTCCTTTGAAGGCTTAAAATAAAAAAATTGCTAATGCAGGCTAAAGAGTCTGTCTTTTTCCTACCACAATTGTAGACTACTTTGATTGAAGTTTAATTTCACTAAATGAATAAATGGACAGATGCTGATGGCAAGATGCCAACTCAGACTGGCTGATAAAAAGCAGAACTCTAGGGCCCACGTATATCCCAACTATTTGAAAAGAGAGGTTTGGGAAGATCATGGTCCAAGACTGGCCAGGGCAAAAGCACAAGACCCTATCTGAAAAACATATACACTAAAAGCAAAAGGACTGAGGGTATGACTCAGATAGTAGAGCACTTGGAGGCCCTGGATTCTATGCCCTATACCAACCCTCCCCAAAAGGGAGAATTCTGTGAATAACCCCCTCCATTTCCCTCTGTATTGAATCATGTAACTGAAAAGTCCATGGATAGATCTAGACACAGTCACTTAAGCCATTTTAGAAATCATTTTTTCTTAAAAAGATTCATTATTACATTCATTTTCTTAAAACAGATTCATTATTCATCATACCAGTTCAGTAAATGTAACATTTCCTACAATTTAAACAGACTAAAGAATGAATATTTTTCCCTGGTCTAGAATGGAAGTCTATATTTGATTCAGATCCCAAGACAATATGTTAAAGTGTAACTAACTTATTTTTTCTATATTTTTATTGTTATTATAAAGGTGATATATAGAGGGGTTACAGTTACGTAAGTCAGGTAACGAGTACATTTCTTTTTGGACAATGTCACCCCTTCCCTCATTCTCTCCTAGTTTTTCCATCCTTGTCTACACCCCCAAGAATCTCTCTTAACATTGATTTCTGTTCTGTCTTAGTCATATTTCCAAGCCAGTTAATTCTCAGTAACTGTGGAAAAGAGTCCCCCAGAGGCTTCCCATGGGTTATCTGTTCATACCTGAACTAACCTCTGTGGTCAAGAGGAAATGTAGCAATCTTCAGCCTTCTCCTGGAGTGAGGGGTTGGGTGACTCAGTCCAATTCCATCTACAAAAACTGTAAACATAAAAACAGGAAAATCCATGAGACTTCTATCTCCAACTAACCACCAGAAAACCAGAAGTGGCTCAAAATGATAGAGTGCTAGCCTTGTGCATCAAAGAGCTCAGGGATAGTGCCCAGGCCTTGAGTTCAAGCCCCACAACTGAAACAAACAAACAAAAAAAGTGTCTATCAGGTAGTTGAAGAAAATACCAAGATTAGTGCACAAAATATAAATGTTACTGGGAGCTGGTGGCTTATACTTGTAATCCTAGTGGCTTGGGAGGCTGAGATCTGAGGATCACAGTTCAAAGCCAGCCGGGGCAGGAAAGTCCATGAGACTCTATCTCCAATAAAAACCACTATAAAACCAGAAGTGGTGCTGTGGCTCAAGCGGTAGTGCACTCACCTTGAGCTGAAGAGTGCAGGGACAGCGCACAAGCACAGAGTTCAAGCCCCACGACTGACCAAAAAAAAAAAAAATATAACATTTTTAACATTTTATGGGTTTCCTTAGGTTTTTTTTTCTTGGTTGTTATAAGAAGGGATTTTATTATGCATAATTATATATATATAATTTTTTCTTTTTGGTACCAAACTATCAGAAGCATGTCTTTGTAAAAATTAAGTTATTTTATAACTTACATTTTGCATGCATAACACATTTATGACCTCATGTACTCCCCAGATGTAAATCAAGTAAAAAAACTGTAGGGATTAAGGCAGTTCCAAAAATATATTAGCTGTGTGACTCATTAGAAGAGTTGAAAAATTCAGAAAGAAGAATGAGATAAGCCTCAAAAAAAAGGCTAAGGAAAGGAATGGCAGATAGGTCTGGTGACCTGAGCAAGCTGTGTCAGAACATAGCTGGATACATTGTGTTCTTTCAGAGTGCCGGAATTTATTGAATCCCAACAAATTCACAAGCAATGTCAGTGTCATTGGCATTAGTTCACCATGTACTAACTGAGGTCACTTGATAGATGAGGCGTCTATTCTAATCATAATTACTATGATTAACTTTCAGATCACACAGTACACTTGCAAAAATGGAGATATTACAGGCCCAGAATGGCCTAGAAGGGATTAAAGTGATGGTCTCGTGGTTCAAAAAAGCTTTGCTTAAAGGCAATGACAGAGACCAGGTACAGAAGTGAAGAGTCACTGCAGATAATCAGATAAGATCAAACCTAATATAAGTAAAGGAAAGCTGCTAACACACACACACACACACACACACACACACACACACACAGATCAAACCTAGTCTCAGGATATCACAGATCTTTTAAGGCCTGAAGATGTCCAATAGTCAGCCTGGAGTTCAATGCTAGTTCAAGATTCAGAACTCTACGTGCAGAACTGATTCTTAGGATCACCAGACCTGGATGGAGGGCAATTTGAGTTGAACTGAGCGGAAGCCCCAGGGGCAGTGTCAAGAGTTCCTCACTGGTGGATCCTTTAGGCATACACCAGCTGATCTGATGACTGGTCCGTGTGTGCTTCTGTGTCTTTCCTCTTACATGATTCAAGTGAGGAAGTTCCATACATCACTGGGTCTGATGTGTTGGTTAAGTCCAGGGACCTGGTGTTTCTGAGGTGATCTGATGCATTATTTGCCAATGTAATTGTTTATTGGCCCAAATAAGTTATCTGTTTGTGTCTTGTGGTGTGCTGCTAGTAGTTGTTGTCATAGAAAAACATGATGTAGTCATTTTGCTCTGGCACTTATACTGAATATTGAGTAGCTTAATTATACATAATTTTTTAAATAAACTGCTGCTTTACAACATGGAATGGACCAAGGCCAGACCCAGCCTTAAAATTGCTGTTCTGCATTTGCTAGAATAATCCAGAGCACCCCAGGCTGCTCTCTTACTGGAGATTAAGGAAGGACACAAACTTCCCTTCAGATCCAAGTTCTCTTTAAACTGTTACATGGGACTTCCATTGTGAGATACAGAGAAGCCACATTTTGAGAGGTTGAATCAGGAGTGTTCATTAGAAAGCAGGCAACTGCAAGTGGCCTAATTTCCCCCAAAAACTTGTAGCCTGCAATGTAATAATGTTAGAAAACTGAGCCACGAGGGTAGTAAGAAAGAGCAGAAAACAATCTTAACAAACCAGATCAACTTTAATGGAGAGTTGGAGAGGAATGCTATGGTGACCTGAGGAGAGTCAGGAGTCATGAGGCATGGCTCAAAGGGAGCAGGGGTTGAGTGGCCTAGCTAAGGTCATGGTTAGGGGGCAGGGTGTCTCAAAGAGAGTTCAAAGAGTCTTGCAAGTTCATGGTACAGGTCTGGAAGGTCTGGGAACCTATTGTCCAAGTCCCCATTAAGGTGCAGATCACCTAGGGGTAGGGATGGGGAAGTGGCGTTTCACCTCTAGAGTTTTCAGAAAGTCTCCATCATCCACCAAGATGCCAAGGTGGTACCAGTTAGACCCAGTATTCACATTTCAAAACCAAGGCAAGACTTGTAATGGGTGTTACAAACCTACTAAGACACCTGCCATGGCCTGGAGTGGATTAGTGTATAAACCCAGGCTCAGCATAGTCATGAAGTCATTCCTATGAGGCAAGTTAGCATTTATTTGAATAGTGAGCTTGAAACTGGGTCTTTAGACCCCAGGTACAAAGTCCAAGAATCTCAAGTTAGGTCCAGCCACTAGCCCTTCTATGCCAAATAAAGAGCAATAGAGAAGGGCAGACAAAGATTTATTACATGGAAATTATGGCGAAACTGCACTGCAGTACATCTTTGGCCATCTTCAGAGATACAGACATTAGCTTCAGGTTAAATAAGGAGAATTGGAGCAGCAGGTGAGACAGATGTGCAGAGTTAAAACAGTCTTAGGTCTCAGGTGGGTGGCCTGGTTGACCATTTACTCAGTCTTTATCCATGAGGAATTCTGAAGAAGTCCTTATTGTGTTATTACTGGAACAGAACAGAAAAAAGTGGTCTCCTGAGTTGGAGGCTATAAGCATTAAGATAATAAGAAGATACTGCTTGTTTGAGGGCAGTTTTCCTTCCACACAAGACAGTGATCTGAATCTTTTCTTTTCTCCTGCAAATAATGTGATTACAAAGGTACTGCAGCAGAGAGTAGCTCAAATCAAAAGGCTAAGATTCAAAGTTGGAGAACTTTCTAGTTAATTCACAGGACCCAGCAAACGCATCTTTTAAGTTGCCCCTGTGAACTTATTCACCACTATTTTGGGTTGACACCCCTCGCCCTGGGTCCTTCACAAGCCAAGCCAGGCCATAGCTGTCTATGCCCACCGGCCGTGGCTGCGTCAGCAACGGAGTCTGGATGCTAGTCTTGGTCTCTTACTGGTTCTACTGTATGATCACAAGGTGCTAACTATAGAACGTATTGTCTCTGCTCTAAGATGTTTCCCCTGGCTACACGACAGATATAAGATACGTTGGTTTTGCTACGTGCTAGATTCAGAATGTATTGTTTCTGCGATAGGATGTTTCCCTGGCTGAGAGTCAGCTATAGAACGCCCTGCCTTGGCTGTCGGACATCCCCAGTGTGTAGTTGTGACTACAAAGATTTTCTGCCCCAGCCCCTTCTTCTGCCCTCCAGACTCCTAACGCTATATCTACTTCTACGACTGGGAGAGCAGTTTGCTACTCTCTATCCCACGAGAGATAGCCTGTCAGTTTCTAGCTGACATAAAACACTTATTTCTTGTAAATGACTTTGTGTCCCTTTGGTTTTCTGGGTCGGCACTTACAGCCCCTGCAGTCCCAGCTAATTAACTTTATTCTTTACTTCCAAGGACTGATGACTCCAAGCCAGGGCCACATCTGTACGTCTTAAGCCTAAACTGGGTCAGAAGTCAGTGGTGAGCAACTTTTAAAGTCACTAAATTATCAAATGGTCATTAATTCCCCATTACAAATGATTTAAAAAAAAAACCCATCCACAGATTCAATGACATCATCCCATAGTTATTCTTATCATCTCCTAATGCATCTATTCTTTTCTTAATTTGCTCCCTCAATCAAGAGTCCTGTCTTCAGCACTGGAAAGGAAACTCAGTGGTCAGCACTGATTTAAAAAACAAAAAGTTTATCTTGACAAAAGAGCACAACCCACCAAGCCTTGCCATGTATTCCTGGTGTCCTGAATTCATGGTAGCCTAAGGAGGAAAGAGCGCTAGAAACGAGTGGTCTCGGCAGGCTTGTCACAAAGCACAAGTTAAAAAGATGGATGGCGGGAGGGAGGATAGCAGGCCACACTGAAAAACCAGGCTAAGCTGAAAAACCACGGGCCGAAGCCCCGTGGACCCGCAGATCCGTGGATCCGAGTGGAGGCCTTTGTGTGAGGCGAGCAGACTCCGCCCCTTCAGCTCCTCTCCCTCCGGCTGCCAACCCCGCTCTTCGCACCGCCGCCCCTAAGGAAGCTGTTTTACCCTCTCTGGGCCTCAAGGCGATATCCCATTGGAACAATTCAATCCAGGTGCTTACAAAAAGAATTCACCCAAAGTTTCGGGGAAAGTTAATCGCGCCTCCCCTCCTTCCTGAACTAAGACCCGGAGCGTCCCCTCCGGTCCCCCCCAGTCCCCGGCACTCTGGGACTTCGTTTACCGACCCGCCACGGGCCGGCCAGGTCTGAGGGCACCCGTCCGCCGCGGGCAGGCGCGGGCTGCGGGGATCTGGGAATTACCCTTACCCCTCGCCCGCCCCTGCCCGGCTCCCGACCGCCTTCTCCGTGGGCTGAATAGCCACGGGCGACCCGAGCCAAATGATCGCAGGTTCTAGGATGATTTGAGAAGCGAACCCCAACTCTGCAAACTCGCGTTCCTCCTAGCTCTGCAGGCGCAGGATGGAAAGGGGTTCGGGTCCCTGGATTTGGGTAGAGAAAAGGTCACGGGTGGTGTCAGCCAGGAAGTG
>NW_012267273.1:13259044-13281202 GCF_000151885.1 Dipodomys ordii
GAGGCTGCAATGCTTGGTAAGAAATGTATGCATTATCTTGCCCATGTAATTGTAACCCCTCTGTACAGTATGTTCACAAATAAAATAAAATTTAAAAAAAAAAGAAAAAGTCCTTTAAAACATTAAAAACCAATGTTTAGGGAATATAATTGGGTTTCATTCCCTTCTATTTTTCTTGGAGGACAGTTCACTCAATACCAACACTAAATTTAAGTGTGTAATTGACATCCTATGTGTAACTGTACCAAATTCTTTATTTAAAAAAATAAATTATCATTAGGTAGTTGTACAAAAGGGTTTCAATTCAACATGTTGGTTTCCAGTATTTTTTCTTTCTTTCGCTCTTTCTTCCTTTCTTTCTTTCGCTCTTTCTTTTGCCCTTTCTTTCTCTCTCTCTCTCTTTCTTTCTTTCTGTTAGTTGTAGGGCTTGAACTCTAGACACTGTCCCTGAATTATTTTGTTCAAGGATAGTAGTGCTCTACCACTTTAAGCCACAGCTCCACTTTTGGTGTTTGCATGGTTAATTCAAGATAAGAGTCTCATGGGGACTTTTCTGCCTTGGCTGGCTTTGAACCATGATCCTCAGATCTCAGCCTTCTGAGTAGCTAGGATTACAGGCATGATCCACCAGTGCCCCGCTCCAATATCTTTAAATTATATAAAGAAGTCATGACTTCTAACTTCAAATCTTAAAGTACCTCCCATTGAGGCTTATAATAGATGGCAAAATCAGAACTCAATAAATATTCTGAATGACTAGAATTTGGTCCCTAATTCCCCATCAGTACAAGTTTTAGGTATTTTGACAAAGAGTAATTGTGAATTATCACCCTAGCAAATTACTAATCACATAAGGCATATATATATATGTATATATATACCCACCATTCATTTATTTTAGAAGTCATTCATTAATTACTTCATTATTTTATTGCTCATTCTTCCACAGAGATGGTCATTAAGTTGTCAACTTTCTTCCTATGGCTTGACACCAGAAAATTATAGCTTTGGAGTTTTAGCATTAAGTCTCACTGCTCTTACTTGAGTCCAGTTCTTTGGGCTCAAGGTGATGATAAGATTACAAGTGTGTACCATACAACCAGCACAAATTTTTCCATGGAAGGAAAAGTTGACCACACAAATTGAGAGTACAATGCTAGCAAGACCATGTCCCCATGCTGTCCAAGTTCCAACCCTTGCTTACTTCCATGACTATTATATCCCTTCTTCCTTGCCTCTGGCTGTGATAATATGCAGATTGGCAGTTATGAAGGTCTGCTACCACCTTGTATACTTGATGATCAGGGGCTTAAAACACAAATCATACCCATCAATCACTAGAGGATAAGGAATCACTCCTGTGCTGAAGTAGTGTCCAAGGGCTCTGGAGTGGTAGCGGGATGCCCCAGAACTAGGATTTTGGACATACTGGACCTTATTTGGATTTGGCTGGTTAGTTGACTGCTAGGCTAGCATTGCATCCATCCCATCTCAACCAATTCTTACAAGGATCCTGACATTAAAAGGAAAAAATGAACACACTTCTCACACTTGGTAAGAACTTTATTCTGGAGTAGCATTCCTCCCACGATTATGTTTCTGACTCCTCTGAGATCACCAAACATGTGTTGTAGTAAGATTTCATTGAAATGTATGATGAAGTCGGCATCAGTGGCTCATGCCTATAATCCTAGCTACTCAGGAGGCTGAGATTGGAGGATTGTGGCTCAAAGCCAGTCCAGCAGGAAAGTCCATGAGACTCTTATCTCCAATTAATCACAGACAAAAGCCCTTAGTGGTGCTGTGGCTCAAGTGGCAAAGTGCTAGCCTTGAGCAAAAGGAGGTCAGGGACAGTGCCGGGGGCCTGAGTTGAAACCCCAGGACCAGAAAGGAAAAAAAAGAAAAGAAATGAAGATGGATTTTCACTCCCTCAAATTCCCTTTAGCCTAGCAAATATTTGCTATTCATGGCCTAGTATGCTGCATGCAGCAAAGCCAATATTCATGGACGGGAGCCCTGGACTTGTGATGTCCTTGAACTCTCCAGTCTCAAAGAGTGATTATAAAGACAGGTTATATCAAAGCCATTATGAACCTCAGTAGCTCCCCGGACAGAGCACAAGTGTCAGAAAAATATAGTCAGAACAGTAGAGCTAATTCTGCATGGAGTAAAGATCTGAAGACATGGGACATGGGCAGATAGCTGTGTTTCTTGGTGCCATTTCCTAAAGGGCAGTTGGAAGTCTGGTGGAAACTCTGGTGACCACAGTTATGTGATGGAAGCCAGGAAAGGTGACCTGTAAAACTCTGCACCTATCCAACTACAGCAGGTCCACCCTTTCCCCCAAATAAACTGGGAATGGCTTTATGGGGAAGGGGCTGCAGGAGCTGCTGTGATTCCACCCATTCTGATTGGAATACAATATTCTGGCTACACCCTCTACCTTTCATGTATCGCTGACCAATAGGATTCATGAGGCCACCCCCACACTCCCCACTGCCTAGTAGCACTGGTATCCTTTCTATTGGCTTACACCACTACCAGCAGTTGAGGGAGGTAGAGATGTGGAATGGTGAGAGACTGAATCGAGGTGATTTGGGGGCTAAATAGGAAGTAGATGTAGTTGGTGGTGATTGGAAAATAGAGGTGATTTCAGAGAGCCTGGGAATGTGCCCCACCTACTTTCCCCATCTCAGTGCTGGGATGTCTGAGCAAACAAGACAAAAAAAAAAGCTGCAGGAAAGAAACTACTGCAAGAATAACAGCAGGAGAATTGTCCTGATGGACCTGCAGAATCCAAGAAAAAGAAGAACACTAAAAAGGGAGGGAATCCCAAGACAAATACCACTGGGGACTGTAATTCAGCTGAGGGTGCAGCCAAAGACCACGCAAACCCTGAGCCTCCCCCATCTTTGGGCACAGTCAGCTCTGTCAGGGTCAAGAGTGTCACAGGTCCTAGTAACACTCAGGATCTAGAGAGGCACTACCAACACCTGGTGCTTGCCCTGGACTCCAGCAGAACTGAAACCAGCAGCTCTGCAGTAAAATCAAACAACTGAAGCAGGAAAAGAAAGACCTGCAGGATCAACAGGGCAAATAGAATGAGAAGATGGCCTTTGTGCAGAAGGCACTGAAAACAGATCTGGAGCTCCACAAGCTATCAGTACAAAAAATTCAATTTACAATCTGCCCTGGTCCACATGCAGCAGGTGGCCAATGAAAAAGAACTGGAGTATGAAGGTCTTTCCAGCTGCCTGCAGGCTTCACAACCATGCACCACAGAGCTAGAGATGATATTATCTGCAGTCTTCACCACACAGAATGAGACAGACAATCTAGAACTCATTAAAGCCCTGAATAACATAAAGCTGCAGCTCCAGAGAAAGACCAGAAGCTATGAGGATCTGGAGGAAGAGAACACCAAGCTGCAGGAAAGGCTAAAAGTGCTCTTGATACAGAAGGGTGACATAAAGATCAAAATTCATGAGTTAAAATGAATACTAGAAGAACGGGCAGAGTTGGAAAGGCAGCTAGACAGCATGAAAGAGTTGATGACAACATTAAAGTTGGAGGGTAGAGAGCTCCACATGGCAGGAGAAGGTCCAACAGCTCTTTGAGCAGTGAGACAACTGAGAGAAGAAAAAGAACAAGGGTGAGGCAGATGCTGGACCTGGAGACTAACTTGGTGGAGCTGAGAAAGCAGCTGTCAGAGCTGCTGCCCCTGCAGCTTCCTGCAGAGCCATTTCAGGCTGAGCAGCAGCTGCATGTCCAGGCCCATCAGATGCAGAAGGAGCTCAAGAACCTGAAGGAACAACTTCACAGTCAGCTACAGGAAAACCAGAGCCTTGGTCCAGAACTTGGAGCAGCAGCAGCAGCTGCTGATACTGGAGAAGAAGGCCATGGAATGGGATTAGCATGCCAAGGATTGGCACAAGATCTTTGAGACAATGGAGAGGGAACATGAGACCAAGAGGTGTACACTCGTGTGCAACTGAGAGCTGAAAGATCAGCTGGCTCAGCTGCAGGATGCCCTCCAGGGGCTGACCAGTGAGAAGAGGGATCTTGCCAGTATCCTGCACTCAGAGCAGCAGGTGAAGACACATCTGCAGGAGAAGCTGGGCCAGCTAGAGGAGAAGTTAGAAGATGGAAAGAGATGGCTGAGTAAAGAGCCAAGTGGCTTAGAATCTGCAGGAGCTGTATGACCAGTGTCTGGCCCAGCTGCAGGAGCTCAGACCCACCTGTTAATAGCACATGGCCACCAATCAGTAGCTGACCTCAGATAAGGAAGCCCTGCATTAGCACCAACTGAGGCAGACCCAGCTGCTGGAGCAGGTAAAGGAGGAGCACAGGCAGACCAAGTTGGGGGACCAGACTGTACCTCAAAAGTTGCAAGACATATTGAAGTGCTTGGCAGCAACAAGACTTCAGAATGAGCAGCCCCAGGCCCAGCTGAGGTTCCTGGGTTTCCTTAGAGAAGGTGAAAGAATGAGCAACGAAGAAGAAAAGGGTGAGGAGGCAACTCCCCCTGATGTAACTGTCCCAGAGGACATAGACAAACCATGTGGGATTTTTACCTTGAAGTGCTAGCAGTGGCTGAATCAAAGAAAGAGAAGCTCAGCCAGCAGCTGCAGGAGCAACAGGCCTGCTGCAGGTGCCTGGTCAACCTGGCAGCCCAGTGTCAGAGAAAGCTGTAGCGCCAGGCCCTTTTCCCCAAAAGCTGGAACCATAGCATGTCTGGGGACAAGAAACAGGACACACAGGTCTCCAAGAAGAAGCTGAAAATCTGCTTTGTCCATGACCTGCCCAACAAGGTGGACTGCCAGAATCAAGTAGATGACCTCCAACATGGATGCAGCCAGCTGTGAGAACACATCAGCACCACTGAAGAGTCCATATAAAGAACAGATGGCAATCATGCATGAGCTCTATCAGGAGAAAGATGAGTTTGTCAACCAGCTCTTCCAGGAGAAGAGGGAGGAGCTGCAGTTGCACATTGTGGGTGAAGGCACAGAGTGCCAGGACAAGATGTTGGCAGCCACCCAGACCCCAGCTGCTGAAGCCACTTGAGACCCACTTGAGACCTGTCAGGCTCTGTGAAGATGGAAGTTATGGAGGAGGAGCAAGGTTTTGAAGAGATGCAACTTGAAGACAAAGTGGAGTCTTCCTAAGGAGAGGGTAGGGTGCCTTGCCCCCTGGACAGTCCTACCACAGAGCGGATGGTGCTGCTGCTGCCCAAGATGCAGCACCACCAAGAGGTTGCAGGCTTGGGTAATCAGCCCTCCTTCTTTTTCTTCTATAGGCTGATGCAAATGACGAGTTGAAGATAATTATTATCTAAAGACCCAGCAGCCACTGCCTAGAAAAACGAACTCCTGTCCTCTTGAATGTACTTTGGGACATGGCAGCTAGGTGGCATTCTCTCAAACACCCTTCAAATGGGGAATGGGAAATGAGCAGGCTAGAAAGGGCAGAGGCTGTTAAGAAATGACCCAAACTCTAGGGATACCTAATAGTTCGTTGGTTGCTAGCAAAAAGGCCCACATGATGTGTAAATTCTTTACAAAGAGTAAATTCTTTACAAAGAAAGATGGCATAGTTTCCTATTAGCATGTTGTATTTGTGTTATTAATTTATAAATTACATCCATATTAGTATATTCATTATTTTCTGATGTATTTTTATGCTGATTTATGGAGTTGTTTTCATAATTCTTTACATTTTTAAAGGAAAATTTATATTTCCTCAAATGAGTTATTTCATTATTTAACATTATATGTTGGTGCATTTGTACATTAAAAAAAATCATACCCTGTACCAGCAACACTGAATTTTCATGTTTGTATTTGTATATTATTTTAATATACTACAATGGTAGTATACTGAGGTGAAAAGACAGTACAAACCATGAAAAAGAAGAAAACGTTATTAAACTTGACAGTCTGGAAAAAAGAAACAATAGAACAAATGGAGATGCCCTGTAGTGGAAAAAGATACACCAAAGAAGTGCAGGTAGTGCAGAATAATACAATATGCAATTTTGCAGCATCTATAATGAATGAAGTGTTCAAGTGATAAATGTGGAATATTGTTTATTGAATCAAAATATTAAAAAAATAGAAATCTCACAGATCTGAGCTTGTCACTTCTTCAGTTACAATTGCCTACAGAATAAATGCAGACTTCAAAATATGATCACAACCGACATTTCCAACATTCACCTCTTTTCCTTGCAATGCCCTGAAAATGCAAACCAGCTGTTTCTCATACCTGGCCCATGCTTTTCTGTTCTCTGGCTTTTTTGTTTTGTTTTGGTTTTTGTGCTGTTTTGTGCAGGCTTAGTGCTTTTACTTGGAACCTGGTTTGCTTGCTTGGCTTTTTTTCGCTCAAAGCGGGCACGCTACCGCTTAAGTTAGACCTCCACTTTCTGGCTAGTTGGAGGTAAGAGTCTCATGGACTTTCCTGCCTGGGTTGGTTTTGAAATCCTGATCCTCACATCTCAGCTAGGATTATAGGTGTGATCAATGAGCGCCTTGCTGCTGCTGCTGCTTCTTTTTCTTCTTCTTTTTTTTTTTGTAATTGAGTAATCAAGAGGTCTTGAACTCTGTGCTTGGGCGCTCTCCTTCAGCTCTTCAGCTCAAGGCTAGTGCTCTGTCGCTTGAGACACAGAGCCACTTCCGGTTTTCTGGTAGTTTATTGGAGTTAAGAGTCTCACGGATTTTCCTGCCGGGGCTGGCTTTGAACCGCCATCCTCAGATCTCAGCCTCTGGAGCAGCTAGGATTACAGGCATGAGCCACTGGCGCCCCGCATGACATCATTTTTGAAAGTGAGTTTAGGTATTCTGTATGTTCAGTTCAGTTAATGCATTTGTATCATTTTCCACATGTAGTATTGCAGACACTTCAGAAAGACCGGCTGGGAAAAATAGAGCCGTATGTTTTGATATGACTTTCTAGTTTTTTCTCATGAATCATGAGGTAATTAAGAGTTTGTTGTAGTGCAAATCTAATATGCTAACCCAGCACAGATAATAGGATCCAGATCAGAATGAGTTTAGACAAAAATCTCTCAAGTGAGGAGTTGCATTTAGGGGTTTCTCCACTTTTGTCCTAAATGTCCAAAACGTGTTCACCTTTATCTTTCCTGAGCTTTCCTCATTCTGGCCTTTTCTTGTGCTTGGGTCTTTATTTTTCCCTCTTCTAGTCTCGGATGCCTTTCAAACACTCTTCTGTGTTAGTTGGGTTTGTAACATCCTGGACCAAGCTAACCATTTTGAGCAGGATCCGCAAAAGCAGACCAGGATCAGATCCCAATTATTATTGATATAAAGAGAAGGACTTTGGATCAACAAAGGCAAAATGAACAAGAAAAACACATCCGTTTGTGTTCAATATAGTGGGAGAGGGTTCCAATTTGGGCGGCTGTCTGGCCAAGCCTAAAAGGGGCTCCTCAGAAGAGGAGCCTTAACCTGCAAGATGGAGACGTGTGTGTGTGTGTGTGTGTGTGTGTGTGTTTGCTTTTTTTCGGTCGTGGGACTTGAACTCTGGGCTTGGGCGCTGTCCTGCACTCTTCAGCTCAAGGCAAGGGCTGCACCGCCTGAGCCACAGAACAACTTCTGGCTTTCTAGTGGTTTATTGGAGATAAGAGTCTCACGGACTTTTCTGCCCGGGCTGGCTTTGAACCGCGATCCTCAGATCTCAGCCTCCTCAGTAGCTAGGATTACAGGCGTGAGAGACTTGTTTTTATTTTATTTTTTATTTTTTTTCATATCCAACTCTTTTATTTTATTTTATTTTTTTGGTCGGTCGTGGGACTTTAACTCTGGGCCTGGGCGCTGTCCCTCAGCTCTTCAGCTCAAGGCGAGCGCTCTACCACTTGATCTACAGCGCCACTTCCGGTTTTCTGGTGGTTTATTGGAGATAGGAGTCTCACGGTCTCTCCTGCCCGGGCTGGCTTTGAACCGCGATCCTCAGATCTCAGCCTCCTAAGTAGCTAGAATTACAGGCGTGAGTCACCAGCGCCCGGCTTTTATTTTATTTTTTTACAGTGAAAGCAGGGGTTATACTGTGGGGTGTTTTTAAATGAGCAATTTCTCACATTGCAACAAATTATCCAGTCTGGGCAAAGGAAGGAGAAACCTTACTAGTAAGACAGGACAAGGGGTTGGTGGGTTCTAGACAGAATCATTAGTCTCTCTGGAATCTCCATACCTCCCTACCATCTCCCCCATTCTCCCACTAACCCCCCACATTTCCCTCCCTTCCTCCCCTCCCCCCAGTCCTTCCCTCATTCTCTTTCCATGCTAAATGACTACTCTTTAGGTCAGGCTAGGAGAAAAGAATCAATGCTGAAACTGCGGCAAGGTCGGGACCTTGCAAAGATCGGAGAGCACCGATAATGGAAAAGCCTCCAGTGCTGGACCCTCGGGCGGCAGAGGAGACCCGGGGGGAGGCCGGGCCCACGAGACCCGCAGGCGGACGCCACGCAGGCAGGCGGGCTACGAAGACGGACACAGCCTCGGGAAGCGCCGGGCCCCAGGCCTGCAGCGCTGGGATATGGAGGGTGGGACCGATAAGGCGGGAACTCTCAGACGAGAGGACTGAGGGACAACCAGTTCGCCCAATAACATGCTTCACAAAGGGCCAGGCTGGCCAATGAGGAGGCTGTTGGGGCCGGGTGGGGCCGGGCCGAGGCTGGGGCTGGGCGAACCGCTGGCTTACAGCCACCGGGGCCTCCAGCGGGGAATCTTGGCGTGGTGGAGCCGCCGCTCGAGCTGCCGAGTCCTGCGAGCCGAGTGCGGTGCGGACCCGGGCCCAGCGGCGCGGGGCCGGTGCACCCAGAGGACGATGGCAGCGTCCGCCCGACTCGGGGCGTTGATGGCAACCTCGCACCGCAGGCGCTGGCTGTGCTCGGGGCTTGTGGCGGCGCTCTGGCTGTGTGAGTGATGCCAGGGCGGGGGCTCCCGGTGTCTCGCACGCGTCCGTTGCGGGGTCCTTCGGCTCAGAGCGTGCCGGGGTACCGCGGCGGGGAGGGGGCGCGGCCTGCGCCTCGCGGAGCGGGGCGGAGAAGCCCGGCCCCGGGGGAGTGCGGCTCGCGGCGAGCCTCTTTCTGCTCTTGGGGTGCGGGGCGGGGGTCCCGGCCTGGCTCCCTCTTGGGGCGTGTGCGGGGAGCGGGTCCGGTGCGCGGCCGCGGCTCCTCTGCGCTGACGGCGCTGGCGCCGGGTCGCCGGGAATTCTGGCGCTCTCCTTTGGGAGGTGGCGGAAGGTTGCAGGATTTTCTTTTGTGAAGCCCTTTGTTGCTTTATTTCCTCGTTTCAAGCCCTTGCTATGCCCTACCTTGTAAGCTCTATTTCAGATGCGTTCACATCTCCTCCCCTCCCCCTCAGTATCCCTGATGGAAGAGTTCTGGAATCCTATTTGTCTCATCTTAGGTCTACAAAAAGCACCAAGTGGTTGTTCAGGTTCCTCCTGGATTAGAAAAGTGAAGAGCTAGAAATACCAGTGAGATGACTTGGCTTAATAGAATTTAGTCAAATCCGTATAATTCAGACGCGATCACCAGAATTTGGCAAGACATAGAACATTTCAAAAGCGTAGGTTTAATTTTTAAAAGCTTACCCTCACTTTCCCCTCTTACTTATGTGTAAGGTATGGGTAAATCGACGGGAATTGACTCTATTTACATGTCTGCTGCGGGACTTTGTGGGTGTATGTTGTTCCAAGTAAAGTACTTGTTGCTGTCTTAGAAGTTGGTTAAGTAATGGTTATAAAGAGGGTCAACTCCTAAGAAATCACGGGCATTATTTTTCTTTCATTTTTATTGTTTGGCCAAATGCCAGTTCTATCATAGGATCTGAATATGGCTTTACTCAGTAATTTCCATCATGGAAAAGTCCTTGGTTTTAGTCTTTGGAACCAGGAAAATAAATGAAGTTCTGTTGGATTACCAACGATTCCATTTAACCAGTGAATCCAGGGGTCACAAAGTCTCAATGTGAAAATCCCCCCACCCTACAGGGGTTGACAGATAGTATATATATGAGCAGATCTATTCTGTTAATATGGTTTTGTTTTGTTTTGTGGGTTTTTTTGTTTTGTTTTTTGGTCAGTCTTGTGGCTTGGGCTACGTCCCAGAGCTCTTCAGCTCAAGGCGAGCACTCTATCGCTTGAGTCGCTGGGTCACTTCCCGGTTTTCTAGTGGTTCATTGGAGATAATGAGATAATGGAGATAATGCCGTGACTGGCTTTCCTCAGATCTCAGCCTCCTGAGTAGCTAGGATTACAGGCATAAGTCACCAGCCCCCTTCTTAATATCTCTTTTGAAAAGGTTAATAGTATGCTGTTTTTTAATAACTTTGTTTTGGTAGAGGAGGTGATGGTTATATTTGTGTTAAGATTTCTGATCAACTGTAGCTTTAAGCTATTTTGTACTTGTGTTTCAAGCCTAATCACGTGTGTAAAGTCATACATGGTGGTGGAGAAAGCAGGGTGATTTCATTTTCTCTTGGGGTGTTAAAAAGAGCAGAGTGGAGAAAGTTGATTCCATTTTATGGAATGAAGTGTTGTCCAATTCTGGGCTAAATAAAACCAGTTAAGATCCCTTTTTGGGGCTGGAGTCATAACTTTAGACAGTTACTATTTGTGAAGCCCTGGGTTCCATCCGTAGGACTGCCAAAAAAAAGAAGCCAAGTACAGGAGGCTCACTCCTGGAATCCTAGCTATGTAGGAAGGTGAGATCTGAGAATCTCAGTTCAAAGCCAGCCTGGGCAGGAAAGTCCATGAGACTCATATCTCTGCTAACTATCAAAAAAGCCAGAAGTGGAGCTGTGGCTCAAGTGGTAGAGCACTAGCCTTGTGTAAGAGAAGCTTAGGGATAGTGCCCTCAGGCCCTGAGTTCAAGCCCAGGACTGGACACACACAAAAAAGGAAAGAATGAGTTTGTTTCTTGACCAACATAAAAAATAGCAGACCTGAAAAGTATTATTGAAAAGATGACCAGAATTTTAGCCAGGTACACACTGTACATATATATCTCTTCAGTTATACCTCTTCAGATATTTAGAAGTCAGCAGCTTATGTTGTTGGTTAATTTTAGAAAATGATTAAATGTTTCTTCTTGGCAAATTGCTTTATCCCGGTTGTGGGTACTGTTCATGAGACTTCATCTTTTTATTTTATATATTTGTTTATATTTTATATTGTAAAGATACTGTACAGAGGGGTTACAGTTAATGAGTAAGGTAATGAGTACATTTCCTCTTGAGCGTTGTTGCCCCTCCTTTTTTCCCCCCTACCATCCCTTCCTTCCCCACCTCCCCAACTCCTCCATCGCCCTCCTCTCCTCCCCAAGACACATAGTGTCTTGTTAGACTTCATCTTTTACATGGGCTGGGGTTGTGGTTGGAGGAGTAAAGCATCTGTCTAGCAAATACTACCAAGACAATAAAAGACAATAAAAGTTCTTGTTTATATAAAAGCTTGATTACTTTTTTTTTGAGATGGATTCTTACTGTGTTACCTAGGCTAGTTTTGAATTCTTAGACTCAGTCTTTTTGCCTCAGCCTCATAGCTAGCTGGGACTTGACTAAAGGACTCCAGCCATGCCTTCATGGAGAAAAGGTATTAAACTCAATTCAGAGAGTTATTCAGCAAGTATTTATCAAATACCCTTAAAAAAATGTGAGTGCAGTGTTAAACTCAGGATCTTGTACTCTTACTTGGCTTTCTTGTTTAATGAACCACCTCCAGTCTGTAATTTTGCTGGTTAATTGGAGATGAGTCCCTCAAACTTTTCTGCCTGGACTGATCATGATCCTCCAGGTCTCAGCCTCCTGAAAATCTGGGCTTACAGGCCCATGCCACCTGAGCCAGGCTCATACATTTTAAGGGTTGTGCATGTGGCTATTCAAGGAAGGATAGTCTCAATCCTCAAGTAACTTAAAATTAAATGAGAGAAACACTGTGTGATAAATCCTGTGTTAGTGGTAAAGCTGTATCCCCAGCTCAAGACAACTTTTATTACAGGTGCGTCATGAAGGAAGGTACAAACTCAGATAAAAGTTCTAGCTATGCTGATAAAGGGGTGTTTAAATTGAGTAGGCATTTGGGGGAATGAAATCATATAGTTTGGTATAGTATAATAGGGAGGTGATGGGAAATGAGGCAGGAGATCCACCCAGATGTGCTAGCTTGCCAAGGGTCTTGTCAACCACTAAGTGATGGATGGTTATAGTGGTGGGGTGATCATAAGAACTCACGGGGATCATGATGAGGAGGAGGATGATGATGATGATGATGACGACGACACCTCCATGAAAGCAGCAGAGAGAAAGCATACTCATGAGCTAGTGAGAAAGAAATTTGATAGGGCTTGGAAACTGACTTGACCTGTGATTGAGTGGGATGCTGCTAGTAGCTCATACCTATAATCCTAGCTAGGCAGAGGCTGATGCTGAGATCTAAGGATGATGATTTCAAGCCAGCCCCAGCAGGACTATCCCTGAGACTTTTTTTTTTTTTGGTCGGTCGTGGGGCTTGAACTCTGGGCCTGGGCGCTGTCCCTCAGCTCTTCAGCTCAAAGCGAGCGCTCTACCACTTGAGCTACAGCGCCACTTCCGGTTTTCTGGTGGTTTATTGGAGATAGGAGTCTCACGGTCTCTCCTGCCCGGGCTGGCTTTGAACCGCGATCCTCAGATCTCAGCCTCCTGAGTAGCTAGGATTACAGGCGTGAGCCACCAGCGCCCGGCGTCCCTGAGACTCTTATCTCCAGTTAACCACCACCAAAATGCTAAAAGTGGAGCGGTGGCTCAAGTGGTAGAGCTCTAGCCTTGAGTGAAAAAAACTAAGGGGTAGTACCCAGGCTCCAAGTTCAAGCCCCACTACTGGCACACACACAGACACACAAAGGAGGTGGCTAAGATGACCCATGAGTTTGGGGTGTGGGAAGCTGCAAGTTTTGGAACGTGGGTTTTCACAGATAAAGAATATGGGGGGGCGGGAATAAAAATCTTGAGCAAAGAAGACGGCAGAAGTTCATTGGGATATTACAGATGTTGGTGATAAATCTAAGTGGAGATTTGGAAGACAGTAGAGTAAATGCTTCTAGAAATAAGAAGAAAGTTGTGATTGGAAATACAACTTGTGTGACCAATAGTTAAAGCTTGAAATGCTTGTGTGAAATCAAGAGAAACAACCTAATAAAGAGGTGCTAACAAGAGGGAAACCAGGAGAGTATGTTTAAAAACAAACAACCAAAGGAGAATTAAAAAATTTTTTTGCTTGAATTCAGGGCTTTGAACTTCCTTTTTTTTTCTCAGCTAGTGCTCTACCATTTGAGCCACATTTCTAGCCCTGTTTTTTGCTGTTTGTTTTGGAGATGGACTTCCTTGGTTGGCTTCAAAACACAGTCTTAATTTCTTGAGTTCCTAGGATTATAGTCATCAGCTGCCAGCATCCAGTTTAGGGTCTCTGCAGTTTTTGATGCTTTTGACCAGATTTGAGCTTGAGATACTTTCTCTGCAGATGAAAGGTCTCAAATCTTCTTGTCAGTTTTCTGTCTCATTTTTTGATTGGTTGTGATAGTCTAATAAAATTTTAAGAAGCTGGGGCTGTAGCTCAGTGGTAGAGTACTTGTCTTGGTTACCAGCACTACAAAAACAACTTAAGTTATAAAAGAAAAAAATGTTAAATATTTATGTTTTATATGTCCTGTGTGAGATTTTCTACTACTTTTATTCCAAAATATTCACTAGGCTTTGATAATGCCACACAAAGACAGCTATTAAGTGAAAGGTATTTTGTTAAATTGTTTGTTAAATCATTTTCTCAGCCTTTTTATTCAACTAAATGAACACATACTGGGTACCAGGCTCTGTTTTATATACAGATACATCAGGGAGCCTAGATTTTAGTGGGAGGTTTCAGACAGGATGTACATACTCAAATAAATAATGAATACCAAAGGAGAGATTAAATTCCTGGCAAGTCACCACTTTTAAAAAGATGATTTCACCAGAATGTATTTTAAATATACATTTTTATTTTAAAGATACTGTACAGTTACATGAGCAAGGTAATGAATCCAATTCTTTTTGAGCATTGTTACCCACCTCCTTTGTTTTCCCCCTATCATCCCTTTGCTCCCCACCTCCCTACCTCCCCCCTCCCCCAAGTTGTAAAGTTTTCAACATAGTGTCTTGTATATCTCATTGTTACAATGGGTCATCCTGTATCCTTATTTCAGCATTTTTTTAATTTCTCTTCCCCTCCCCAAATTAGAAAAATGTATATACAAAATGCAAGACACCAGAATCAAATACAGTGACAACAGGGGTTGTACCATGGGGGAAGAACATACAAAGAAACAAAAAAATCACATAGCACAATGTAAGTACATTAAAAAGAACAACAAGAAAGATAAAATCTCTTGTGTCCCTATCTTGGGGTTCATTTCGTTTAGGATCAGGTTATATGGTCATATGTATATATATGTACATATGTCATAGCTTTTGACCTCTTCAGCTTGTCCTAGACATATACTAGTTAGTTATTGCACATAAAGGGAAACTATGGGACCTATGTTTCTTTGGGTCTGGCTTACTTCACTTAATATAATTTTTTCCAAGTCTTTCCATTTTCTAACAAATGGGGCGGTGTCATTCTTTCTGATGGAGGCATAGAATTCCATTGTCTATATACCACATTTTCTTGATCCATTCATCTATGATCCAGCAATCCCACTTTTAATCATTTACCCAAATGATCACAAACAAGGCCATACTAGAGCTACCAGCACAACTATGTTTATTGCAGTAATTAAAAAAATCATTTATTTGCATTACAAAATGTTTTCAACTTACAAAGAGTACAGTATAGGACTCCATTAAAGACTGATCTTTCCTATTGGATTTCAAAAATATGACTTAATTGGGAGGGACAAAAACCACACTTTGTCAGAGATATTGCTGGCTCTCATCCATCTAGTAAATGCATCTTTGCTTGCTCAATATTTCTTTCCATCCTTACTGAGGCTAATTTAATTCAGCCACGATCACAATCCTAGGTGATTAGAACTTTCTAACTTGAGCCAAGAGTTCTGGTTTAGTTATCTTTTGCCTGAGAGTTTGAATTTTCCACATAGGGCATGCATCTCATGTGTACCTCAACCTTGAACAGATTTCAGTCTTGCTCTTTAAGACCACTGCTGCCATTTTAAAAGGAGAATAAAATTGTTTGTTTTGATACAGATTTCATACCAAACCAGCTATCCATACCCCTTCCTCACAGGGAATTTAATTATTAGAAGAACTAGAAGTAGGTGTCATATGGCTCAGATTCTAGGTCTCTAGCTGGTGAGATGGGAAAGGCTTCATGCCTTGAGTGATGTCTTTCTTCCTTTTCTTACCTTGCCAAGTACTTGACATTTACAGCACCCTGGAGTCCAGACAAAAGCCCTTGGAATTTTGACTGCAATAACTAGGCAAGGGTCAGTTGGTTTTGAGACCATTCATAGTGCCTAAGTTGAGAAATTATCATTTCCTCTTGGGACTTTTATAGTTTTGCCCTTTAAACCCTTTACTTATTTCATTGCTATTTTTATTTTATTTACTTCCAATTTTTCCATGAGACCTTTTTCTAAGTTGATTTCATTGATTCTCTTTCAGTAATTTTTAGATTTAGATTTACATTTATTTTTCTTTTGAAACTCAGTTTCAGTGACAACTTTGATATATTGTCTAGGCTTGTAGCTTGAATGGTTTTCTAGCACTGGCAACACACTGTGTCCATTCTTTAGATTTTAACTCACAGATATTAGATTGTAGAATGTTTGTAGGTCCTATGTATTCGTATATGAAACTGCCCCAACTGAATGGAATCCACAGCTTTTGGTCATGAGTTCAAGCCTCAATATCAGCATATACATCCCCCCCCCAAAAAAAAGTCACATAGCTAACATGGTAGATTTGGGACTCCAAAGCACATATTTACAACCATTCTGCTCTGCTATAGACATTATCCTTCAGAGTTTAATCATTGTTTAGAAAGTTTCTAGAATGTCTCAAGTATTTCACAGAGAGGCTTTTTAGATGTCCTGAGGCCTCTTTGTGGCCATGTTGCTTGGGTCAAGGTCCCTGATGAATCATGAAGAGATGAGTTATTACCATGCTGAACCCATCTTTACACATGGTGCAGAATCTGCCATCCAGTGTTTTGGCAGCTCTTTGGGGTTTTTAGCTCCTTTTCACTCTGACTTCCCCTTCTACCTAGAACACAGCATAAATTCATTTGACTGAGTGTCAGACACTACAACCAGTTCTGAATAGTTTTGTATCCTTTCCTCATCAGGAGTAATTACATGTAGACCAAATCATGAATCTGGACTTTTCTTCTCTTGAGATGAGTTCTTCCCATCAGGCTGTTCAGTCTGCCTTCAATTAGGTTCCTGGTGTGTTTTGTACTATAGGATGTTCAAACAGGCCCAGGAAATCCAAACCAGAAATACTCACTCACACTCTCTCCTTTCCATGGCTACTCCACATGGCACAGAGTCCCAAGCCTTGCTGCCTGCCACAGGCAGGAGGTCCAGACCTGTTTGTTAATGAGTGGGAAATTGGGGTCTTGATTATTTCCAGCTATTAGGAATTTATTTTTTTTTTGTTTCCAGTAGCTGCAAGTTTTGATGAACCTTAATGAGGCTTGCTCAATTTTGTATAATAGAGGAATCAGTGACTGTATTAATCCAGAGGTAATACTAGTTTGCAATCAGATTCAGCGATCTGGAGTTCAAGTCAGAAAGTGCATAGGAGGTAATATTCTCACTCTCATTTCACTAAATGTTCCACAGCCTCCCATCTTCATAATCTATAATCTCAAAGGCTCTGAAAACCAAAAGCTTTTTCCTTTAGTTTTTGATACAGACATACTTTTTTCTAAAGTTGAATTTAACATTTTTTGGCCGTCCTGGGGTTTGATCTCTGGGCTTTGTACTTGCTAGTCAGTTGCTCTACCACTTGAGCCATGCGCTTTTTCTAGATGTCTTACCTCGAGGGACTTTAAAGGACACTCCAGATCCACCCTTATAGTATTTTTCACAGTGCTATCTGATTTCTGCCTCCTATTTGACACTTGGTTACAGATGCCCTGATAGAGCTAAACGAACTAACTTGGTTCAGGCCTTATCTTTCTGGTTTATTTTCCTTGACATTGGTGCCTACTTTATTTCCTTTGTCCTTGTGACTTTGCTCCTAGTCTTCTCTCTGACCTTCTATCTTCCTTCTGAACATTTCTCTAGGTATTTCTCTGCCTGTGCCAAACTCTAATTTTCCTCAGAAAGATCTGCCCTCATTCTAAGGCTAGTTTCACCATGTATTCATCTTTGGTAATCCCATCCATTTTTGTTACAATTACAGTATACCTCAAACAACTCAGACATTTAATAAGTATTTGTTGGATGAATGATGATTTGCAAATATATCCCCAGTGATCTGAATTGTAAACTGACCATTGCTTACCATAGGTCACAGAGCGATTTAAATGTCCAGAAGCACTTCAAAGTCTTGTTTTCCAAACTCAGTTCCATATAGTTCACCTCTTTGAATTCTGCCTCTACCTCCAGTCTGCCACAGATTATTCTCATTTCATGATGTCTCTTTAATATTACCCATTCACTTAAACCCAAAAGTTGAGTGTTATCCTAGAATCCTTTCTTTCCCTCATTCCACCTCCTTAGGTTTAATCAGCTGCCAGTAATGTTTGCTTTCTGTTTCTGAATTTGCTCCCTCCTTTCCATTGGGCTAGAACAAATACCAGCCATTTTAAGTATGTATCACTTCAGAAGCCTCCAAAATGGTTTCTCTAATGCTACTCATGTTCCCTTCGGATCTGCCCTGCCTCTGTTTCCAGAGGGATCTCTAATGGACAGGCATAATTGGGCCATGCTTCTGCTGAGATCTTCCATCCTCCCTATTATCCTTAGGATAATGTATTAGCCTTTAATTGTTATAAAAAATAATCTGAAATAAAGAATTTAAAAGCAGGAAGGATTTATTGGTTCATGGTTTTAGAAGTTTTAGTTCATGGTTGGTTTCTTCCATAGCTTTGGCCTGAGGTAGTAAGGAAAAGCCTCTTGGTAAAGAGCATGTGATAGGCTAGAGCTGCTCACCACATGACAACTAGAAAGCAAAAAGGAGGGAGAAAGGGGGGGAAAGAAGAATGGCCAAAGGGGAGGTGGGGGGAAGTTGGTCAGACACAAGGTAGTTTTCAGAGGTATGCCCCTCTCCCACACCTTCTTCCAAGCATGTCCTACCTCTTACCACTTCCCAATAATGCCATCAAATTATGAATCTATCAAGGGATAAATCCATTGATGAATTCAGAGCTCTCATGAGCCAATCACTTTCCAGAAGCCTCACATCTATGCACTGCTGCATTGGAAACCAGGCCTTCAACACAGAAGCCTCTTTTTAGGGGTGGGAGACCACTTTATATTCAAACTACAACAGCTCAACTCAGGTCCTTGGATTGATTTATGTTCTGCCATCATCTGCCAGTCTTTCTTACCTATCACTGATTTTGTTGTTGTTGTAGTTTCTCTGCATGATGTGTTGCTTTAAGTCTCCTTAATTGTGCATATCTCTCTTCTGATTCCTCTTCTGCTTTTTATCTGGCTAACTGCTGTTTAGCTTTTCCATCTGGAATCTTCTCTCTATCCTGTCCCCAGGCAAGACCAATACCCTCCTGCCTAGCTTTGCCTACATTTTATCTAAACTTGCATGCTTATAAATATGATTATCTTCCAAATGCAGGGGAGACATGTCTTGTTATTGAATCTTTAATTGAACTCTACATGTCAGCAGTAAACACTGGAGCAGAATGAATGACAATGGGAAAGCAGTACTCCAAGGCTTAGGAATCTCGAGCTCCAGGAGCAGTGGGTAATCAGCTTTGTGGTTTACACACTGGATTTGACAGTGATATTTGTAAAAAAAAAAAAAAATATATATATATATATATGGCTTCACAGGCATGTAGAACTAGAGAAACACAAGTTCCAACACTCAAAAAGTTCCTATAACAAATTTGGGTTTTAATGCCCTGCAATTGTCTTGAAGGTCCACATAATTTTCTCTCCCAATTTGCATTTTGGATGTGAAGTCTGATGAGACAGTGGAGTTTACACAGGGTATTAGAGCCTTGGTTCAAGGGGAAGTTGTCACCTCCTGCTTCCTAGGGGTGGAGTTGTGGTCCTCTGTTTTTCATCCCTTGGTTGTCCCTGCCCTATGACTACTGCCTTTCCCTGGGGTAAGCAATCAAATTGCATCAGCAAGAGAGACCAGTGTTCCACTGTTGCCTTTGCTTCTTCAAGTGGTGGGGGTAGGGAATCATGTGGGCCCAGAATGAGTTTGAAAAAGATCAGAGTCAGGTGTGCATCTCAGGTATCTTGAGTTGAATGAGATGATGCTCATTCCTGTGAGACTGGTGTCACCATAGCAGGTTGGTAGACAACTTGGCAAAGGTCTCTCCCCATCCAAGTACCAAGCACTCTTCTTATTCCCGGCTTGAGCTCTGAACATGATGTATTTGTAGACTACATAATTGGATGACTGGTTGCAACTTCTGGACAACAATCTTATTGCTTATGCTTATGTGGTCTTGAGCCAAGGATATGAGTATTTTATTCTAGAACAAGGGCTACTGTTGCTTTTGCAGGATATCCTACTGTCTGTTTGCCTCTGTTGTGGATGAGACTGTAAAATGTTTGAGGGAGGGCTGATTTGGTACTTCCATTTTTACAATAGACTCAAACTGCTCTGTGTTATGTCTGTCAAGAATTGAGATCTGCCATTTTAGGTTTTTGTTTTTTTTTTAATTTAAGACAAGATCTCATGTAATCCATCCTGTCCTGGAATTTGCAATGTGCCTGCCAAAAAGTCTCCTTCTGCTGCAGTTATGGCATAGGCCACCATACCTGCCCATAGATTCCCCTTGGATAGTCAACAGACTTCATTAGCAGACAACATTACTGCAACACTTTGAAAAACAATTTTTCTAAGGAGCCTTGTTAAGGGAAGAGACATTGATAAAAGATTGTTGAAGAGATACACAGTATATTTCTTTCTGTAGCTGCTTCTCATTTTATTCTTGATTTGGCATTGGCTTCTTATACAATTGATTGCTATGAAGTTCTGCTGCAGTATCAGCTTTTGGGGGGGATACATCATACTTTCTCTTGGCTTTTTTGCTCATGGCTGATACTACTAAGTAAGCCGCACCTCTAATTTTGTTTTTTTTGCTGGTATTTGGAGATAAGACTGTCTCAGTTTGCCTGCCTGGAATGGTTTGGAGCCAAGATTCTCAGATCTCAAACCTCATGAGTAGCTAAGATTATAGGCATGAGTCACCAGTGCCTGGCTCAACATTAGCATTTTATTTATTTATTTATTTCTTGTCAGTCATGGGGCTTGAACTCTGGGCTTGGGCACTGTCCCTCAGCTCTTCAGCTCAAGGCGAGCACTCTACGGTTTGAGCCACAGTGCCACTTCCGGTTTTCTAGTGGTTTATTGGAGATAGAGTCTCATGGACTTTCCTGCCCGCGCTATCTTTGAACCATGATCCTCAGATCTCAGCCTCCTGAGTAGCTAGGATTACAGGCGTGAGCCACCAGCGCCAGGTATTATTAGCATTTTTTTTGAGAGATGTGAGGAGAACCTGCTTTATAAAACTCACTATTGCTCTAGGATGCTCTTGGGGACATGTCCCTGAGTAAAATAACCACAGGAGAAATATCTGCTAGACACACAGGCCAGGAAAAGCTTTGTTATTGTCAGTGTATTTCCTGCATATCTGGGTTCTATTTCTTTACTTCTAATATTCATTAATCTTTTGTTGTAATTTATATTGTCCCTGATTTTATATATTTATTTATAGAAGAACATATCAACTTTATATAACTAGGCAAAGTGTAAAATTAAAGATGCTTTTCGTTTCTGATAGCCATGATATATTGTTCCATTTTTCCATTGGTTGTAGTCCTGGTTAACTTACCTTCTCATTTCGTGCCTCTTTGTGAAGAATTGCTGCATATTGCTTTAGAACCACATTGTCAATCTCTAGGAAAGTAGAGCTCATGTGGGTGGACAGGGAAGTCTTACTATCCTCTGCTTGTGCCACTGCTGATTCTACAGTCCCCACCATGACTAAATGCAGCTGAGCAGCTTAATGCTGCTGTGTGCTATGGGGCGTACAGGGGAAGACTGAGCAGTGCTTAGGTCCTTTAAGTGCTGTAAGTCCATTTGAAGAGATAACTAATGTATGTGAAGTAAATGGGACCAAAAATTTTAGACTCATTACTAATGCAGTACTTGTTCTGAGAAAGGAGGAGCTAATGTCTATCTTGATAATACCTTTCTTTGTCCAGAAGTACTGTGTCATACAAAAATACCTTAACTGTTCTTGTAGCTGCGTATTTATTCAAATATGTAGAGCTTATCCTAGGCCAGATTGTTATTTTAACCCTTTTGCAATATTAGCTCATTTCAACCTTATACTAATTTTATGAAGTTCCCTAAGTAGAAAATGCCTTAATCTGAAATGTTTGGGACAAGAAGCCTTTTCATATTTTTTGGACTTTGGAATATTTACATAGATATAATGAGATATCTTGGGGGTGGGACCCAAGTTTAGACATAGTTCATTTATGTAATTAGTATGAAAGTAATTACATAATAATTTCAGTGTGTCTGTATTTTGACTGTGATCAACCACATGAGGTCAGGTGTGAAATTTACCACTTGTTGTATCATGTTGCTACTTGAGAAGCTTTGTATTTTAGCCTTTTAGATTAGAGATGCTCACCTTGAGTTAGAATAAACTTTTAGTAGCAGAAACTGTTGCCTATCTTCCAGTGTTGCCCGGTACTTCTTTTGCATGAACTCAGGGCTAGGGCACTGTCCTTGAGCTTTTGTGTTCAAGGCTAGTGCTCTATCACTTTGAGCCATAGCTCCACTTCCAGTTTCCTGGGTAGTTAATTGGAGACATATTTATAAGATGATTTCTTTGTTACTTTGTGTGTCCCTCCCCCACAGTATAACCCCTGTTTTCACTGTATTTGATGTTGGTATAATTTGTGGAGGGGAAGGGAAAAAACAAATTGTTTAAATAGGG
>NW_012267273.1:13282532-13295452 GCF_000151885.1 Dipodomys ordii
AAGAGTCTCACAGACTTTCCTGCCTGGGCTGGCTTTGAACCGCGATCCTCAGATCTCAGCCTCCTGAGTAGCTAGGATTATAGGCGTGAGCCACCAGTGCCTGGCTTGGCTTTATTTGTACTGAGATTAGATGGGAGTATAGGGTAAGGGGTCTCACTTGACTTTCTAAGCCAGGTATTGGTTTGAACCTTCTACTTTTTCAGGAACTGCTAGGCTGCTTTCCAAAAGGCTTCATCATTTTACCTTCCCAACATCAGTTTATTTCGTTTTGTTTCTGCTGGTTTGTCGTTTGCTCTTTCTGGCCTCAGCCTCTCAAATGCTGGGGTACAGGTGTGGGCATCATACCTGGCTTGCTTGTTCTGATTTTGATGATAGCTATCTTAGTGGGTAAGAAACCATGTATCATTGTGGCTTTGATATGCTTTCTCCTAGTAATGAGAGATTTTTGAGTCTTTTTTTCAAGTGCTCATTGGCTAGTTTGTGTATCTTCTTTGGAGAAATATCTATTCAAGTCTTCCAATTTTTAAATTGGAGTATAAAGAGTTCTTTACATAATTAGATACAAATCCTTTATCAGATAGATACACGATTTGCAAATATTTTTTTTTCTTATTTACGGGTTATCTTCTTGATTTCTTGTTAGTTTAAGGCACAAAAGTTTTAAATTTTGATCAGGGCTGGTTTACTCATTTTTCCTTTTGTTGCTCATGTTTTTGCTATCCTAAGAAAACACTGCATAATACAAGATCACAAAGATTGACTCGTGTTTTCTTCTAAGAATTTTGTAGTTTTAGCTCACTTTTACAAGTTCAGTTCTTTTAGGTTAATTTTTGTGTAAGATGGGTCTATATTTTGCTATTTTTCATTTAATCTATCTTGAAGCTCATTTTAGACCAGCATTAAAGAACCTCCTTATTCTTTATTAACAGGTTCCATTGATGGAAATTTACATGAACATGTAAGTTGGAAAACTATTTCAAAGTGTTAGTGTGGCTGGGCCAGCCACACTGATGTCTGCAGTCCCACCTACTCAGGAGGCTGAAATCTGAGGATCACAGTTCAAAGCCAGCATGGGCAGTAAAGTCTGTGAGATTCTTACTATAAATTAATCACCAAAATAGCCAGAAATGGAGCTTTGGCTTAAGTGGTGGCGTGCTAGCCTTGAGCAAATAAAAAGCTCAGGGGTAATGTCCAGCCCCATAATTGAAGCACCAGGACCAGCACCCCCCCCAAATAATAATAATAAATATAAAAAAGAGAAAATGTCAGTGTTAGATCATGTGAACCTTCTCCAAGCATAGTTTCAATATTTGGCATCCAGAGAGCTTTGGTAAATGCTGATAATCTGTGGAGAATGACCCTGAGGAAATCAAGGGATTTCATTCCATTAAACACTAAGAATGTAGCTGGATGCCAGTGGCTCATGCATGTAATCCTAGTTACACAGGACGCTGTGATTTCAGGATCATGGTTCAAAGCCAGCCCAGGCAGGAAAATCTGTGAGATTCTTCAGTTAACCACCAAAAATTCTGGAAGTGGAGCTGTGGATTAAGTGATAGAGCCCTAGCCTTGAGCAAAAAGGCTAAGGAACAGTGCTCAGTTCTTGAGTTCAAGCCCCAGTACTGGCACAAAAATAAATAGATAAATAAAATACACCAAAAATAAGTTGGAACCAGAAGATTCAGTTAGGTGAAATATCTAGAAAAATAGTAATGAGATACTCGTGTTGTACAGCTCAGTCTGACTTGGAGCATATATCCTTTTTATGGCTTGTTGTATTGTTGACTCCTTGTGTATATATGGCACAGTAAGTAATAATGTAAATTTGAGCCATACAGTTGGCCTCTCTAAAAGCTGTTAAGGATCTGGAGACTGAAACATGTAGAATTTTTGTTTTTTTTGTTAAATAAAGAGGAAGTTTAGGGAGAAAACCTTGAAACAGCAGCACTTGAATAATCTACAGTGGTTTATCTATCTGGTCCTTTGGAAATAAACTAAAAAGCCAACTGAAAGCTAGTATGAATATGACAGAATCTGTTCATTCAAGTTCTTAAGACTTAGTATAACAGTTCTTCACCTAGAGACTGGTCACACTTCATACATGGTCAAATGAGCAGAGTATCACAAAAGAACTTTGGAATGTTCAAATCCTTTTCTATTTTTAGGATCTGGATACTTTTCAATAAGTTACTTTCTCTTCTGGGCCCAGAGGTTTTACATGTGTGAAACAAACCTGAGGCAGGTAGTTTCTAAGCCTGCAATAGATCAGAGCTTTTAACAGTTGGTGGAGGAGCTGCTGGAGGCAAGCTGCAGTCAGCACTGCAACTGATGGAATCTGAATGGAACCTGTAGTAGGAAAGTAAAAACTTTTACAGCTGGGTATGGTGGTGCATGCCTGTAATCTCAGCACTCTGAGGCTGAGGCAAGAGGATTGGGCGTTCAGAATCAGCTATTTGCGGGTTGTGGTGGTGGTGGTGGTTCAGGCTTGCCTGCCTAGGCTATATAAAGATTAAACCATGTCTCAAAAACACCTGAAAATTACAAAAGCTCAAATATCACATTGCTGGGTTTATCTATACAGGGACAAATACCCCTATATATCTGAGTGGCAGCCACATAAATCCTAAGTAGCCAAGTAAAGGTTAAATGAGCATATTGTTTTTGTCTTCCAGTTTTGTGTTGGTGTAACTTTAGACTTAACAGACAAGTTGCAAATGCATGGCCAAGAATACCTTCACCCAGCCTTCATACTTCTCAAACATTAACATTTTATTAGATATCTATTCCTTAGATTCTGCCTCCTAGTTCCTCTCTTTTCCTCTCCCTGCTTATCAGCAGAAAGGCTGCTGCTTTCCCACAGTTACTTTTAAGTGCACTTCCTAAACACTAAGGACTTTATTTTATGCAACCACAGAGTGATTATCAAAGTCAAGAAATGAATATTGAAGCAATTCTGTTACCTAATGCATACTTTATTCACTTGTCGCCCATTATCCTAATATGTTACTTTTATAACTGAAGGTTCAAAGCATATATCATTCAGTTGTTACATTGCGTTAGTCACTTGAAGTGTGTAGCACTCATTTTTAAAATTTTTTACATTAAGTCAAAGCATTGTGCCCAAGTTTGCAATCCTAGCACTCCAGAGGATTGTAAATTCAAGGCCAGTCTGGGCATGACAAGGACCTAAATGCTCACCCTCAAATTACATTACTATCTTAGAGTGCAAATTAATAGGCCAGTTATGTAGTAGGTTGTCTAGTGATTTGGGTTACCCACATTGAGCAGGAGTGGGTGTTTATCACTGCAGTGATGTTTTGTTTTGTTTTTTGGGGGGAGGAGAAAAACTTTTAATTTCATGTTTTGAATTCATATCATGTACGTTAAGTACTATATAAACTTCTTCCTTTAGGGTATTCAGTATTTGGCTTACTCAGATTTGGAGAAATATACAACCTAGCTGTTTTGCTTTATCAAAGTATCAAATTGCCAGGCACTGGTGGTTCACACCTGTAACCCTAACTTCTTGAGAGGCTGAGATCTGAGGATGTCAATTCAAAGCCAGCCTAGGCGAGAAAATGTGACATTCTCATCTCTAAGCACCAAAAAAAAGTGCCAGAAGTGGAGCTGTGGCTCAAGGGGTAGAGTACTAGACTTGAGCAAAGCTCAGGGACAGCACCCAGACCCTGAATTCCAGCCCCAAGATGGGCACCAAAAAAAAAAGGAAAGAAAGAAAGAAATTAAGTATCAAATTAGAAAACAGGACATTAACTTGTAAATTGGCCCACATATTTTGGACTTGCTTAGGGTTAACTGTAGCATTTACATTTACTCCTAAGATTGGCAAAACCCCATTATTGGGATTGTACAAGAAATTTCATCTTTTACATAAGTTGCCTCTTACCCCACCCCCTTGCTAGACTTAGTCCTGACAGAAAAAAAATCCAAAATCACTAGCACCAAACACTATAATCAGGTATAAGAATTGGTGAAATTGACCTTTGGGTTTAAAGGTGGGATGGGAAGATCCTTTACTTCATTTTATATCTCTCAAAAATAGGAAGTGTTTAGCAGCTTAAAAACTTCAGCTATAATATAGAATGTTACACTAGGATGTACTTTGAAGTATAGTATACAACCAAATCAATCTTGAATACACTGGCACTTCAGCACAAGGGCAAACTAAAAACACAGAGACCTTTAAATTCAGGCCATCGCATAAAAAACAGGCCATCATCTTTACAGTCTGTAAATTCATTCTAAAAATAGGATAAAAGTCAAGAAAACTTTATATATGCTATAGGCTTATTATATGTATTTATATGGCTCTTTCTTCCCTCAGTACTTAAAACTTTCACATAATAGCACTTCCTATTAAGCAAGCTTTTCAGAGATAAGTAGAGCCAGATCACTGCCAGAATAGCTTGTACAGTGCTATAATACAAAAATGTTCTTCCAAACTAAGTGGCTGGGAGCTGGTGACTCCTACCTGTAATCGTAGCTACTCAGGAGGCTTAGGATTTTACAATCTCACTTCAGAGCTAGCCCAGGCAGGAAAACCCGTGACTATCTCCAGTTAACCACCAAAAAAGACAGAGCTTTTTTGAGCTGTGGCTCAAGTGGTAGAGCACTAGCCTTGAGCAAAAGAGCTCAGGAACAGCATCCAGGCCCTGAGTTCAAGCTCCAGGACTGGCAACAGTTACAAAAAATAAAAACCAAAATATAGTGATCTTTTAATATTATTTCTGTGAAAAAGTTTTGGTGGCATCTTATTGGCAAACACCTATATCTACTTACATTTAAGAAACCAGATCACTGGGGTCTACTGTGCTCCTTCTAATAAACCCAAGCACCAGTTACAATTTGCTACAGTACAGTTCAGTAATGTGCCGCTACTATTAAGGAAAATTCACATTTTCTTCTGGCTTTGCATTAGTCTATAGGCATGTTACTAGTTTGGGTGTTCCTAGGACATTAAACTTCCAAATGTCAGCCTAGTTTTCAATCTTTGTACATCTTTACAAGTAAACCTGAACTACAAATATTGAATTGCTGTTTCTCCCAACAGAAAAGATTAATTTCTGTAACATTCCTCCCAAATCTAACCTTCAATGGTCTCACTTAAAAGTTACTCAGTTATGAACACTTACTCTCAAGTATAATCATTTAGTTATTTGAAGTTGCACTGGTACTTATTACACAGTGCACATAGCACATAAACACATAATCTAGTCTGTATTTTTATATCATTAGCAGTTTTGCACAAATAGATTCATTCTCTAATGAATTTGAGACTGGTCAAGCACCATTTGTAATTGTGGCTAAATTTAAACAATACTTAACCTTATATCTGTACTTTAAGTAAGGCTTTCTATTGGAATGTCATTGGAGATGGTGGCTCACTGAATTTGGCTACAAGCATAGTTCTGATTAGCTTGAGACTTAAAAGCAAAAGAGTTCCAGTTTGGATTATTTGGGGTTTTTGGTCTTCCCCCCATTTTGCATGGCTTGCCATGCAACTGCTGGTGAGATATAGACATCTCCTCTTTCTTTTGTCCTATGAACAGTCTGCATCTGGGAATTCTAATTCTTAGTCTTCTATTAAGCTGTGGTTGGTTCTTCCTAACATTTCAAGAGTGAGGGTCTAGAATATTGTACCTCTCTCCACCATCCATCTTCAACTTCTATGTCGCCTTTCAGTCCGCTTCCAGGATAATAGGTGTTGCTTTCTACCGGATCCTTTCTTTTGTCTCAAAACAGAAGTGTTCATGGGCCAATCTGCTGAGTTCAGCCTAAGAGCTGAGGCCAACATCTGAGTCTCCTTAGCACACAAGCTTGAGAGAAGTCCTCCTGGTGACTTTGAGCTCCTGTGGTGGCAGCAGCAACTGCCTTCCAAT
This sequence comes from Dipodomys ordii, assembly GCF_000151885.1. Taxonomy (NCBI): domain Eukaryota; kingdom Metazoa; phylum Chordata; class Mammalia; order Rodentia; family Heteromyidae; genus Dipodomys; species Dipodomys ordii. The sequence goes on from NW_012267273.1 coordinate 13,288,430, forward strand.
GTCGAGGGCCCCTCCCCGACTCACAGCAGTGATGTTTAGTTCTCCCTGCAGGGCAGGGTATAGGAGGTATGGGCTACTGCTTGTACCATTTCCTTCCATAGTAATTAGTAATGATGCTGGGGAGTATTTTGAAACTATGTAAATGTCTTTTCACTTTCACTTATTGTTTAATGAAGACAGAAGAAAATACTGCATTTTAATTTTAGCAAGAGTCTCCTGAAGGTGGTTGTGGTGTCCAGAAGGAAAACTTTGAGGGGGGCGGGGAGGATTGGGTGGGGGGGTGAGGCAGGATGGGAAAAGATGGGAAGGGATGGGAAGGGGAAACAAAGGAGGAGGCTACAATGCTTAATAAGAAATGTACTCATTATCTTGCCCATGTAATTGTAACCCCTTTGTACAGTATTTTCACAATAAAAAATAAATAAAAATTTAAAAAAAAGAAGTAAAACTTTGAAGGAACATACAGTGGTCATTTGATTAAGTATCATGTAGAATTTATTACTAGACATATTCAGTTCTACTTTCTAAGAACATCCCTCATATAGGTAAAGTCAGTTTGTGGGTTTATTTAAAATAATACATTAAAATTATGTAAAATAAATTGATTTATTAGGAATAGAAGTTTTGCACTTGTCCAGATAGAGAGTAGAGTGAAACATGCAACAATACTTTGAGAAAATATTTCTCTGTGTCTCTTCTTTTCCTTGTTCCTTCCCTCTTCCTTCTCTTTTCTTCCTTTTTTTTTTGGTCAGTCGTGGGGCTTGAACTCTGGGCTTGGATGCTGTCCCTGCGCTCTTCAGCTTAGGCGAGCGCTCTACTGCTTGAGCCACAGTGCCACTTCTAGCTTTCTAGTGGTTTATTGGAGATAAGAGTCTCACACTTTCCTGCCCAGGCTGGCTTTGAACTGCGATCCTCAGATCTCAGCCTCCTGAGTAGCTAGGATTATAGGCATGAGCCACTGGTGCCCAGCTGCCTCTTCCTTCTTCTCTGTCAACCAAAAAGTCCACTTTCACTGTGTGGCCCTGCTTAAAAATCTATATTGGTGTCCATAGGATGAAGTTCAACTTAATCTGAACTTACTTTTTCATCTTAAAATTTTTCTGCTAATCTAGCCAAAGTAATTGCATAATTCATGTTTAAACATCACTTCATGTTTTTTATATCTCTGCAAAATGTCATTCAACATTCAACACTGATTCTTTTCAACATTCCAGGTAAACATCCTGTGCGTCTTCCATGAGGCGCCCTCCTCCCACCTCTTCATTTTTCTAACTTAGACTTCATTCTATTTAGATGACTGAATAGAGAGAGTTTTAGGGACATGGTTTTCTAGGAACTTTTATAGGGAGGCATATGTACAATAAATAAAACACAGACAAAGCAGTCCACAGGCCCTTTCAAAGTCATTTTCCTATGCCCAGCCACTGCCCCTACTCAGTGTTTTAATATGCTAGTGTTCAAGTCCATGTAAAGTATCTAATAAGGCTGTGCCCCACTGACCCCAGTGCTAATTAGCGATCTAGTATATAGAGCTGTTTTATTAACATTGGTACATTTTTTATTCTACTAAGGCCTGTATCCCAACAAGAAAAGGGGCAGATGTTTCCATTCCTTGCTTGCATTTTACTTCCTGTCCAGGTGTGAGTGTTTACATTTGCACTCTTTCTCGCAGTGACAAATTGATGATGATTAATCTGTACTCCTTTGGTAGAGCCAGGGAACACTTGACTGGGGCAAGTCACCTATTTAAAGGAAAACTGGTTTCTTTATTTTGGTACACAATTGGTGCTCAAACATTTTATTAGCCATGGTCATTAAAATTTGACTAAACATTTGACTGCCATCTGCTGTATGTTTACTTTTTAAATGTTCTTTGAGAACTTTCTGATAATTTGGAAGTATGCTTGATGCTGAGCACACCAAGGCCAAGCAAGGTGTTGTTCCAAGCCCCAGGAAGTCATAAATCTAAGCCGGGTGTGATGGTGCATGTCTGTAATCCCATCACTTCAGAGGCTGATGCAGGAAGCCCTGGAATTCAAGGCCAGCAGGGCTACATAGCAAGTCTCAGAAAATGGTCCCGAGTCTTGTAGGGGAATTCATTTAATGGCAGTACCAGGAAACAGATTTTGTTTATTACTGGAAATTATTACCTTGTGTAGCCTGTAGACTCGCGCACACACTGGAATGGTGTGTGAGAAGTACTGTGTGGCTAGGCAGAAGGTCAGATCAAGTCAGGGAGGGCTTTCTTTAGCAAAGTTATGGCAGATAGAGTCTTGAAATGCTGCATGGTTCTGGTTTGAATGAAAAATGAGGCTCTGGTACTAGAGGAATGCTGGAGGGAGGAGGGATGTTGAGGGAAATGACAGGCTGAATGATAGCAGCTCACCAGCCTCAGCCTCCTCAAATGGAAGGAGAAAGGGGGAGGGGGTCACTTTAAAAGCTCACTGTGCCATGCTGAGAATTTATGAGCTTTGTAAAGCAAAGGATTTAAACTGAGCTTTAAATAAGAAACTGGCACAGACAAATTTGCCTTAAATTCAGATTTAATTAACAGCCTGCCCAAAGGATACCTAAGTGAGAGCCCTTGTCCAAGAGTGACCATAGCTCTAAAAAGGAGAAGAATTTCTCTTCTTTAATTCATGTCCCCTATATGGCTAGTATGCCACTATTCTGTTTATCCAACTTCAGGCTGCTGTGTAGCAGACTGTTTACCACATGGGTAGTAAACTTGAACTTCTTGACTAACCTAGAGACTGCTATCAAGCTGTCTTCCAACCTTGGAAAGTCTGGGCACTGAGCTTGAGGGCTTTAAATTGTTTATCTATTTGTACATTTAGACTTGTAGGTATGTTACTAAGAACATAGTAGAGTGGAAGTAGATCTGTGGCTCAAGTGGCAGAGTGCTAGCCTTGAGCAAAAAAGCCTCAGGGATAGCACCAGGCCCTGAGTTCAAGTGTGTGTGTGTGTGTGTGTGTGTGTGTGTGTGTGTGTACTGAGGCTTGAACTCTGGGCTTGGGTTCTGTCCATTAGCTCTTTCATTCAAGGCTTGCACTTCTCTGGTCTTGAAAATTTCAGGGTCCTGAATGCATATGACTATTTATTTTACAAGCAAAGATGCCTGTGTGTTCATGCCATCAAATGCCACGCCAGGCTTGGCTTACCTGCCTCAGGCATTGTTTTATAAAACAGAATTATAAATAAATTCTCAACATCTCTTGGCTATGTTTGGTAGCAGTTACATGTTTAGAATCACTGGAAGGTATTTGAAAATTTTAATTGCCTAGGCAATATTCTATACCAATTAGAATCTAGCGTAGAAGGATCTGAATATTTTTGTGTATATGTGCTGTTACTGGGGCTTGAACTCAGGGCCTTGCACTCTTACTTGGCTTTTTCACTTAAGGCTGGTGGTTCTACCACTTTGGTCACACCACCACTTCTGGCTTTTTAGTGGTTAATTGGAAATATAGGTCTCATGGATTTTTCTGCCCCATGATCCTCAAATCTCAGCCTCTTGAGATTTTAGGTGTGAGCCACCAGCATTGGCAATGTGCCAAGTATTTTACTTTTTTTCCCCCCTCAAAACTGATATTCTACCATTTGAGCCTTAGCTCTATTTCAAGCATTTTTGGTGGTTATGGATTTTCTTGCCTGGGCTGGCTTCAAACCATAATCCTCAGATCTTAGCCTCCTAAGTAGTTAAAATTAGAGGTGCCACCAGTGGCCACAGCTAAAACTTTGTTTTTAAACTAGATTTTGTGTTTCAGAGCTATTTTAGGTTTACAGTAAAAATGGGAGAAAGACACAGAGATTTCCCTATATCCCTTGCAAACATATGTACTTGCCCCCCATCAACATTCTCCACCAGAGTGATACATTAGACACAGCTGATGGACCTGTAATAACACATCCTTGTCAAAGACCACCACAGTGTTTACATTAGGGTTCACTCTTGCTGTTGTACATTTTATGGGTTTGGACAGCTATAGAATGATATGTTTCATTTAAAGTAGTTCTGATATTTTTGGGCATTCTTCAGAGTGATTTAAATGTTTGCTATATTTTGGAGGTGAAGAAAACCCCTGTTGCCATCAGCCTGTGGTATTCTCTTCCAGACTGTTCTTCCGTCATTGCAATGGTATTTTCTGTTGCCCTTTTCTAGTTAGACTTGACTTTAGTTTTGTCTAACATATTATAAATCTTCTGAGATGCTAAAGTTCAGAGCAAGAGAGAGAGAGCGAGAGCGAGCGAGCGAGCGAGAGAGAGAGAGAGATTTAAGGTACAGTGGTCCTAGCCAGGTGCCAGTGGCTCAGGCCTGTAATCATAGCTACTCAGGAAGCTGAAATCTGAGGATTAGGATTCAAAGTCAGCCCAAGCAGCAAGTCCTTGAGACTCTTTTCACAAATAGCTGCAAGTAGGGCTGTGGCTCAAATGGTAGAGTGCCATCCTTGAGTGAAAAAGCTAAGGGACAATATCCAGGCTCAGAGTTCAAACCCTAGTACACACACACACACACACACACACACACACACACACACGTACGTGTGTGGGGGGGGACAGAGAGAGAGAGAGAGATTGAGAGAGAGAGCGTACCAGTCCTGGGGCTTGAACTCTTGAACTCAGGGTCTGGGTGCTGTCCTGGAATTTTTTTTTTTGCTCAAGGTTAGCACTGTACTACTTGAGCCACAGATCTACTTCTGGCTTTTTTTGGTAGTTGACAGAGTTTTTTTTCCTGGGCTGGCTTCAAACTGCGATCCTCAGATCTCAGTAGCTAGGATTACAAGCATGAGCCAGCAGTGCCTGGTATGAAAATATGCCATTTTAGCACTTGGGAAGATAAAGTCTTTGAGAATGTGTTGTCTGTAGCTTTCAGCTTGTCGTTTGCAATAAGCCTTTTATTAGTCTACTGATAATGTGTCACATATCAAATCATCTGGTTTCTTACCAAAAGTTAATTCTATCTGCTTGCTAGGAACTAAGAAAATGTTTGGGTACCTGATACAGATGCTACAATTTCAGTAGTAGCAGCTATGGCATTTGTGTTGGCTGCCTGCTTGTATCGAGCCCTTAGTCTTTAGTGGAAGCCCTCCCTGTATAGTGACCATATGAGCACTCTGCATCTACACATCCAGGAGCTGGGGGTGGTACCTCTGTGCAGCACTGTGGATCCTTGTTTGTCTCCACTAGGCTGTCAGTACGTTAGAGCAGAGACTGAGTTCCAGCATGTGTTTGAAAGGATGAATGGAAAAAGAAAATCAGTCACAGGAGGGCGAGATGAACAGTACATAGATAGAGGAGGACAAAGAAGAAATAGCAGAGCTTTACAGAGTCAAATGATTAGTTCAATGACTGCCTGATTCAGGACCATTAGAACATTTCTCATTTCAAAAACAGAAGGTCTTTGTTGGTACAAAAAAGTTTAAGGACAGAGTTGTGGCCAGCTGGGCATCAATTTTGTGTGGAATTGACTCTGAGATATCTGGTAATCCTGTGTAGTCATAAAAGTACAAAGAGATCTGAGGATCACAGTTCAAAGCCAGCCTAAGTAGGAAAGTTCATGAGACCCTTATTTCCAATTAACCACCAGAAATCTGGAAGTGGTGCTGTGGCTGAAGTGGTAGAGTGCTTGTCTTGAGCTGAAGAGCTGGGGGACAGCACCCAGGCCCAGAGTTCAAGCCCCATGATTGACAAAAAAAAAAAAAAAGTACATAGAGGCTGGGCATTGGTGTCACATGCCTATAATCCTAGCTACTCAGGAGGTTGGGATCCGAGGATTATGGTTCAAAGCCAGGTTGGGCAGGAAAATCCTTGAGACTGTTATCTCTAATTAACCACCAAAAAACTGGAAGTGGAGCTGTGGCTCAAAGTGGTAGAGTGCTAGACTTGAGTGGAAAAGCTTAGGTCAGACCCTGAGTTCAAGCCCTATCACTGATTTAAAAAAATACATGGGTGTTATTTTTTTTAATTTTTGACTGGGATTTCAAAAGATAAATATCCCTTCTCTATGCCTCCTCATTAGTAGTTTCAATATGTAAACATGACACTGAGCTACCTCTGCAGATACCTTTTATGAAGGTGCTAAGAAATGCTGAAGCCATTTGGTAAGAAGCCAGTATGATGCTATGTCAGAGCTTATCTGCATTTGGTTTGATATGCTTTGTTTTTCTTTCACCCACTCATACCCCCATCCCAATATTCAAACAATATTTGATGGCCTTTGGAAAAGGGTCCAGACATCTGTCAGGTAATAGAATCACATTTGTCACCAAGGTAATGGTGTACCAAATAGACACAGTCCTTTTTTTCTGGCTATGATTATTTCAGTAATTATTTCAGAGAATGTGAGGAGAGCATCAATGAGGAAAGGAAGGATGGAAAGGATGCTGGGGAGCACAGGATGGGGAGTTTGGAGCAGATGCTAGAGAAGGGGAAGTTAGTTTGAAACTAAGGCCTACAGCATATTCTCAGACAGAGTACAGCAGAGTGTGTTTCCAGCAAGGGAAAGGTTTAATTTATTGCTATTTAGAGCCGTTTGAATGGTGTATATTTTTGTAGGCACTCCCCCCTGCCCCTCCACATACTTTGTGCCACTCAGCAAAAGTCCAAAATAGCAGCCTGAGCCTATGTCAGCTGCAGCGTGGCCCCACTTTGAGGAGGAATTTGACTCTGAGGAGCAATGTCCAGGCAGCTCTGTACCTGCATGGCCCAGTCCATTCACATGCATCATTAAGGTGGTGCTATTTCACCTAGGAGCCCTGGAAGCACAGTGGATGCCACTGAGTGCTTGGACGGAATGCTCTGGAATTTATTTTTTTATTATTTTATTTTATTTTTGGGGTCCAGTCATGGGTCCTGAACTCTGGGCCTGGGCGCTGTCCCTCAGCTCTTCAGCTCAAGGCTAGCGCTCTACTACTTGAGCCACAGCACGACTTCCGGCTTTTTTCTTTTTGCTTATGTGGTGCTGAGGAATCAAACCCAGGGCCTCAGGCATGCAAGGCAAGCGCTCTACCACTGAGCCACCTT
>NW_012267273.1:13295722-13370227 GCF_000151885.1 Dipodomys ordii
ACTTGAGCCACAGCGCCACTTCCGGCTTTTTTCTTTTTGCTTATGTGGTGCTGAGGAATCAAACCCAGGGCCTCAGGCATGCAAGGCAAGCGCTCTACCACTGAGCCACCTTCCCAGCCCGAATGTTCTGGAATTTAGAAAGGAGACAACTCATCACCTTGCTGATTTCTTCCTTTGTCTCTTAAAAAAGTGTTTATTTTGAAAACTAAAATATACTAAGAGTAAGAGAAAGAAGGGACAATGTACAAAGTAAATATTAGGATGAGTACTCAGGCACTAACTTCTCTTTCCAGTGTTAATTACTGTTGCTGGTGTGCGCGTGTGCGTGTGTGTGCGCGTGTGCGTGCATGTGTGTGTGCGTGCGCGCGCGCGCGTGCTCACGCCAGTGCTCATGCATGCACGCGCACGCATGGGTACATGCTAGTACTAGAGATTGAACTCGGCCTCAGTACTGTCCTTGGACTTTTTCTCTCAAGGCTAAAGCTCTTCTGCTAGTCATAGCTCTAATTCCTGCTTATTGGTGGTTAGTTGGAGTCTCAAGAGTCTCAAGGTTGGCTTTTAACTGTGATTCTCAAATTTCTGCCTCCTGAGTAACTTGGGTTACAGGTGTGAGTCAGCCCCTTCACCTTCTATCAGTGGTTACCATTATTCTGAGTTTGTGTTCTCTTTTGTTCCTCTCTTTTAATATTATTTATTTATTTTCATATCATGGGCTTGAATGTAGGGCCTGAGCACCATCCCTGAACTCTTTTACTCAAGGCTAGTGCTCTACCACTTTGAGCCACAGCTCCACTTCCAGTGTTCTGGAATTAACTATTAACTATTCTTCAATTAACTATTGGAGACGAGTCTCACCGACTTTTCTGTCCAGACTGGTTTTGAATCTCAATCCTCAGATAGCTTCCTGAGTAACTAGGATTACAAGTGTGAGGCACCAGCACTTGGCTTCTAATATGATTTAACATCACATTTATGCTTGTTTTAGAAGCTATTACAATATCAAACCATCACTGTGTATCAACAGAGAACAAGGGATAGGCCAAAGAGCTGTTTATAAATAAATGGCTTGATTGTACTCTTTTAAGCAGAAGAATGAATATACCAACAACTTCAAAGTATTTCAGAAACAACAACAACAAAAAAGAAACAAAAGCCTCTTTTAATTTCAAATCTTAATGGGATTTCTCTGAAAGATAAGATTTTCTACAAACATCTGCTACAAATGAATCCAGCAGCGACAGGACTTAGAATTGCTTCATTTAATAATAGGTTCAGAATCTCTGCCTGGTTTAGGATTGTGTCTGTTCATGGTGACACTATTGCAGTGTTTTCAGTGGTGTAATATGACTTTGAATTTACTTGAAATAAGATAATCTTTGTATGTACTTGGAAAGAATAATTTCATAAAATTATTTTATATGCTTTATTATTATTATTTTTGTTGGTTGTGGGGCTTGAACTCTGGGCCTGGGTGCTGTCCCTCAGCTCTTCAGCACAAGGCTAGTGCTTTACCACTTGAGCCATATCCCAACTTCCGGTTTTCTGGTGGTTAATTGGAGACAAGAGTCTCACGGACCCCTGGGCTGGCTTTGAACTTCGAACCTCACATCTCAGCCTCCTGAGTAGCTAGGATAACAGGAGTGAGCCACCGGCGCCTGGGCATAGTCCTGGAGCCTCTTTATGCTCAAGGCTAGTGCTCTACCACTTGAGCCACAGCGCCACTTCCAGCTTTTACTTTATTGGAGATGAGTCTAACAGATTTTCCTGCCTGGGCTGGCTTTGAATTGCAGTCCTCAGATCTCAGCCTCCTGAGTAGCTAAGATTATAGGCATGAGCTGCCAGCACCCAGCTTGGCTTTTTGTTACTTTAATAATTGAAATAGGTCATGTCAGAAAATTGCACTTGGCAATTCTGTGTGGGGTGTGTGTGTATGTGTGTGTGTGTATTTGTGTGTGCATGTGTGTGCTTGTGTGCATACTGAGGCTTAAACTCAGGGCCTGGATGCTGTCACTTGGTTTTTCTCACTCAAAGCTAGAGCCATACCACTTGAGCCATAGTTTCACTATGGCGTTTTGGTGGTTAACTGGAAATTAGTCTCATTCCTGCCTGTGCTTTCTTTCTTTTTTTTTTATTAATAAGTTTTTTTATTGTGAAAATACTGTACAGAGGGGTTACAATTACATGGGCAAGGTAATGAGTACATGTCTTATCAAGCCTCCTCCTCTCCTCCTTTGTTTCCCCTTACCATCCCTGCCCCCTCCCATCCCCCCCCCACTTGCTGACTTTCAACTGCTGTCCTCAGACCTCAGCCTCCTGAGTAGCTAGGTTTATAAGCATGAGCCACTACTTCCTGGCTGGCAAACCACTCTTGAATTTGCATTTTCCTTTGTTGTTATGGATTTTGTTTTTTATTCTGTATTTTAAAAAATTCCTCTTTTCTGAAACATTCTAATTGTCTATCTAAACTTTAAAGAATATCAACTTCTGGGAGATGAAATAGAGAAAGGGGAATTATGGAAGGGGTAACACCAATCAAGATATACATATAAATAGACATGCTAAGTTGAAAACTCATGCAACTATTTGAAGGTAGTGATAAAGAGAAGAAAAAGGACAACTTCTGTGTCTCATTTTATTGTAGAAATGACCTCGAGTCAGATGATTACATAGACTTTGAGTCCTTATCAAGTGATTTTGTGGTTGTCTTTCATTTTAATCAATCTATTGGCATTCAAAAGTGCCAGTCACTTCACAGCTAAGAGATACTGTTGGGTAGCAAAGTACATTTTAGAAACTCTGTTCTCCAGAGCACCCTAAAACAGTTTTGGTTCTGTTGGTTTATCTTGATCTTTAAACTCTAGTGTTCAGAGATTTTTTTCTTCCTTATGGAACCTTGTCCAGGTAGAAAGTATTCACAGCTTCCTTACCATATTAAAGTTTGCAGGTTGTTTATATGTTACTCAGAATCCAATGTTGTCAAAATTTTTGAAACATTTGCTTGTCATTTCATTGTTTTACTTCATTTCATTTTTGTGTTTATTTCCAAGGTGATTGGTTACCATCTCAAAAATCAACAGGGCATATTTTTCTTCTGTATATGAGTTCAGGGACCGATTCCATAAGACATTGTACAACTGTATCAAAATTATAAATCCTAGGTCTGAGAAGAATAAATTTAATAACTTACTCAGAATAGGATTCCATTCTTTAGTGACATGGAATGTAGATTGGAACAATACTTTCTGTATAGCTCAGTGTCCTTTACATTTTCATTTTTAGCCATTCTAACCAGCCCCTAAAAACTCTCTTGTATGACTGAAGAAGAGCTGTCTGAATCCACAATAATTTACTATGTATTTCCATAATGCTCCTAGTCATTTAAAAAGGTAGGGAGGAGGGGAAGGCAGGACAAAAAAAAACCATTCTGAGTTGTTTAAGAAACAAGTTGTTTAAGAAAGTGAACTTGCTTGGGCTGCCTGGAATGTAGTAAGGGAAACCTGTGTTTTAGTTTCTCTCCTTACTCACAGGAGGATGTTTCTTAGAAGATACCATTCATGCTTGTTACAGTTGTTCAGAAACTTGGAATAGGCTTGGTAAAAGGACTTTATATTCTAGATGTTGATAAATACATGGGAAATGAGCAGTTCTGAACAAGGGTTTCCATCAAAACTTTTCCCTAGATGAGATACACAGCACAGTTGACACATTGACCATTCTTCCCTTGTCTTTCATGACATCATGATTTCTTGGGACACTTCCAGTCTTATTGTACACAGCTTTCGCTATTCTTAGCTACACCTATCACTTCATCAGCAGTGGCACTAGGTGACCAAATGGGTTATTATATGTTTGGTGGGGAGGGAGGGGAAGGGTAGCATATGAGGTCTGAAAGGTAGCTAGAGCTAGCTCAAAGAACCAGAGGACTAGCCTGATCTGGACTGATGTGGTAGTTCTAACATGGCTTGTTGTTGTTGTTAGTACTGGGTTTTGAACTCAGGGCCTCATATTCTCACTTGGCTTTTTTTCAACATCAAGGCTGACACTCTACCACTTCTGGAGTCTCATAGGCTTTTCTGCCCCAACTGGCTTCAAACTACAATCCTCAGATTTCACCTCTTGGGTAACTTGCATTGCTGATGCGAGCCACACATTGAGAACATGTTAGGAACCTTTCTAACCTTGCTATAAACTACTTGAAGTTAGCATGTATAAGGCTGGGAAGCAGAGAGAGTGTTTAGAATACAAGGCAAGGCAAAGGTGGCAGTGGCTTGCACCAAAGAGTTAGGGAGAGATCAATCTCTAGATATGTTTCTAAGTAAAGACAAGATGTTTTGTTAACAGCTTTGGAGGTAGAGAGCCAGCCAGGCAACATGACATGGAGGCTGTGGTGAGGATGCAGCTACTGATGGTAGAGCCTTAGAGCAGGGCTCCCACCTAGGAGTGGCTTCCGCCTGAGGGCAGGTTACAGTTGTGAGCAGTAAGAATTCATATCCAGGCTCTAAGAGCTACTACACATTAAATTAGCCAAAGACTAATGGAATGCTTGAAATAAAAACCACTTATTTATTAGCCAGCTTTGGCATACAGATTGCATAAAAGCCACTTAAAGAGTTAGCCTTTTGCTCCTATTCTTGACTTTAAACTTGGACATTTGGCCTAGTTCCATCTTTAAATAGCATTTCTGCACCCAGGCCTTGAGGCAAGGATCTGGTTTAAGAAAAATCCTTGAGAAACTTTATTTGTGGGCTTTCAAGGCTGGCTTTGCTTGCTGTGTCAGCACCGTGGAGAAAAGTAAGTCAAAAACCACCCAGATGGAGTCAGGCTTGCAGACCAGAGCTGCTTCCTGGAATAAGCTGGTTAACTGGTCTGTCCTGTGCTTTGTCCTTCGCTCTGAACTCCAGTGCCTGGGGCTGCTTTTCTGCCTACCCACAATAGCAAGGAAGCCTTTTGTTTGCTTCCAGTCTCAAAGAAAGTCTTGTTTTGAGATTTGGACCACAAATAATAATCTATTGTTCCCTATAATAATAATCCTCCCTCTTTTAGCAGAAAAAAAATCTGCTTGATGCAGTATGGCTATCAGTTTATTTAAAAGAATGGCCAAAGTGCTCCTTGTGTTCTAAGAATAAACATTTGGAAGATGGTTGGGAGGAGTAGGGAAGGGCTCCTGTTCCCCTTGGTCTAGAGTCACAGTTAAGTCTTTAAGAAAAAAATATTTCTGAAAATGACCTTCCATCTCAAGTGATAATACCCTTCTTATTTTGCCCATCTGTTACATTCTAGAATAACTGGAACACTATAATTATTCCAGACTATTTCTTTAATGATAATCTGGTTTGGGGCTAGAGGTATGGTCTCAGAAGTAGAGTGTGTGAGTCCTTGAGTTCAAACCGTGGTGCTATCACAGTATTATTTTCCTACCTTAAATTCTTTATAGGAAAAGGGTCAATTAAATAATAGACATGGTCTGATATGAAGTGGTAGATAAGAATAGTTTAATTGTTTTAAATATAAAAGGTGAGATAAAGTTTAATGTGATAACAATTGCAGTATAGCAAATGAATTCTGTTTAAAGAAGTAAAAATAGCTAAGCTTGTGGCTCACACCTGTAATCCTAGCTTGTTCAGGAGGCTGAGACCTGAAATATAATAGTTCAAAGCAGAAAAGTCTGTGTGACCTTATCACTACTTAAAAAAGCAGGGCTGGAGTCATAACTCCAGTGATAGAGTGCTTATGGGATCAAGATAGCTGAGCCAGAGCCATGATATTGGCAGGAAGGAAGGAAAGAAGGAAAGACTGAAAGAAGGAAGGAAGGAAAGAAAAGAGAAGTTTGAAAAAAGAAGAAAAGAAAAGAAGAGAAAGAAGAGGCTATATGCTATAAGATTCTACCTCTATAGTGTTCTGGGAATACAAAATTGTAGAAACAGTAAAAAGTCAGTGGATGCACTAGACATCATGGTATGTATGATCCCAGCTACTTAGTAGATGTAGATAAGGTAAAGGTTTAAGGCTAGGTTGGGTAAACGTTAGTGAGACTCTCTCACTGGTATCGCTGGCCTGACATAAGTGAGAGACTGAAAAACAAACTAAAAGCAAAAGGACTAGTGCATGGCTCAAGAGGTGAGGCCTTGATTTCAATCCCCAGTACAACCAAAGGGAAAACAAAACAAGGTCAGTGGGAGAGGAAACCTGTAGCACAAAAGGAATTCTTTTTAAGACAGTGAAGTAAGTATTTGGTATGGTATATTGTAAGGGTGGTTATCTCTTCTTATATCCATATCCAAAGGATGTATAAGGCAAAGAGTGAACCCTGCAAACCTAACAATAATGTAACAATCTTAGCTTATCAGTTGATACAAATGTGGCACACACATTAATAATAATGAAAGGGGGAAGGTAAATTCATGAGAACTTCTCACATTCCATTTGTTTCTGCATACCTAAAACTGCTTTTATAAATGTCTGTTCATTAAACAAATATATTAGGTATAGCCCCAAATAAAAACACCAGACCATCAACAGTTACTCTTTAGGAAGCCCTGAACCATAAAATATCCTGTGAGGAATGGAGTATAATAATACAGCAGATTGCTGTGTATATCTTGTAATTTTTATCTTTTTCACTGATAAATAATGTACAGTAGTATTCACGCTAAATTCAACATTTAAACTGTCCTTGTTCTTTCTGCAGTGACAGCCAGAGTGTCAGCGTTGGAAGTATATACACCAAAAGAAATCTATGTGGCAAATGGGACACAAGGGAAGCTCACATGCACATTCAAGTCCACCAATGTGACTAGCCGCTTAACCACTGTTTCCTGGAGCTTCCAGCCAGAGGGGACTGACACCACTGTGTCGGTAGGAATGTTTGAGTGTCATTATTTCTCATAGGCTTTACTGCTGTCTTGTTCTTGTGATTGATGACCTATGCTTTTCCATTCCCCAAATTTGTGAAATCTATTAAGTAATTTGCAAGGTCTTTTCTTTTTTCTTTTGTCGGTCATGGGGCTTGAACTCTGGGCTTGGGTGCTGTCCCTGTGCTCTTCAGCTCAAGGCAAGCGCTCTACCACTTGAGCTACAGCACCACTTCTGGTTTTCTAGTGGTTTATTGGAGATAAGAGTCTACAGACTTTCCTGCCCAAGCTGGCTTTGAACCGAGATCCTTAGATCTCAGCCTCCTGAGTAGCTAGGATTACAGGTGTGAGCCACTGACGCCCACTGCAGAGTCTTTTCTTGACTCAGATTCTTTAGGAAAAAAGAACTAAGCATCTCTTAGATGAAGCTTATTTTCTTGGTATTTCTGATTTTTTGATATGTATTTATACATCTTTCTGATTTGATTATACTTTTCTTGATTAAACTTGTGTGTAACTCAGCATTGTTTTATTGGGAGCTCACAATGTATAGGTTTTTTGAGGGAGGAGGGAATTTCAAACATTTGAGCCTTTAAACCTGGGAGTACAGAAAAGTAAGACTGGTGTACAGATGATTCGAGTAAGAGGAGGGGCCTAGCAGAATTAGTAATTTGCTGAGTGCTGGGTAAACAGTTTTAGGTGAAAAGCTTGGGGCTCCAGGAGTCCCAACAGGTCTAGGCTTATCCCCCTGTCCCAATTAAAGAGAATCATGTAGGCCCAGCATCAGTGACTCACATCTATAATCTTAGCTAAACAGGAGGCTGAAATCTGAGGATTGCAGTTGAAGTCACCCTGGGGAGGAAAGTCTATGAGACACTTATCTCCAACTAACCACCAAAATGCTGGAAGTGGAGTTGAAGCTCAAATGATGGAGTGTGAGCCTTAAGGAAAAAAGCTCAAGGTGCCTGGGCACTGGTAGCTCACACCTGTAATCCTCAGATTACTCAGGTGGCTGAGATCTGAGGATTGCAGTTCAGATCCATCCTGGGCAGGAAAGTCTATAAGACTTTTATTTCCACTAGCCAGCTGAAAAAGAAGTGGAGCTGTGGCTCAAGTGGTAAGAAAGCTAGCTTGAGCAAAAACTCAGGGACAGCAGCACTCAGACCCTGAGTGTAAGTGCCAGAATAGGCACCAAAAAACAAGAACAAAAAACAACAATAACAACAAAAACAATCAAAACAAACAGAAGCATGTGGTAAAGTGCAGAGGAGATTCAATACAGTTTAGCCTGGGAAGAGGCATTTCAAGCCTATCTTCCAGGTTCTGACTTGAGTTTCAGATTTAAACAAAGGACAGTGGGCCAGATGTAAACGAAATTTCTTAATCAAAGGTATGATGATTTGGCTGGTCATTATCTGAGAATTGGTCTGAGTAAGCATGTCATTGTTACCTGAGGAGTAGATTGCACTTTGGACATCAAGTGTTCATCCCTCAGTCCTGCTGTTAAGCAAAACTTGGTTAAGTACAGGAGAGAATGGCTAGGAGCTGAAGAGACATGCAAGAGAGAGGCAGGTTCGCTGAACTTTTCTCCAACTTTTCATTAACTTGTGGGCTCAAGTGCGAAGTCAGTACTTTTTATCAAAAGCAGTTTTTAAGAACATGCTATATTATGTAGTGGGTGCTTATTAACCATGCACTGGCTGTCCTGATTCTTGTCTATGAAGTGGAGATAATAAACCTCCCACATAGGAGGAAAGTGAGGCCATATAAGGTAAGTGCCAGGGTGCTGGTGAGGTATTTCAGTGCTAATATAGACAAGTTATTGTGAGACTGTGGCCTTGTTAGCACATTGAGGATCATTCAAATACTGTCTTCTACTTTAGCAGTGTTGTACGTTAGATAGTCAGTGTTGTCATCCAAAGTTCTGGTGTTGGAAACTTAATCTTCAAGTTCAAATGTTGAAGTGGTATTTAGAAGGGGAGGGGGCTTACAACGCAATCAAGACTAGATTGAATGAAGTCTGTTGGGAGTGGGGGCCTATGGTGGCACTAGTGACTTTCTGAGAGGAAGGAGAGAGATACAAGCTTGCTCTCTTGCTCAGTCTTCTCTCCCCTATGTTAGAGACCCGCAGCAGTGCCAAGCAAGGGCAGCATGCCATGCTTTTAGACGTCCTAACCTTTAGACCCATGAGTCAAATAAACTACTATATTTTATAAATTACTCAGCCAGTCTTTTGTTCTCCCAGCAGCAGATAGGACCGCAAATTGTATTTTTCATTTCATGGGTGGAAACTATTTTTCTGTCAGAGTCCAAGATTTATTCATAGGACGGACCTCTATGTCATGTCTAGCAAAGAGGGAAAGTGGGAGGTCACATCAGGGACTTCAAATTTGCTTAAGTTCCATAGAGTCCAGTTGGGTATAATTTTAGGTAAGACAAAATGCAGAACACAAGGTGGAATTTTCTGAAAGTCCTCTCTTGGAATAGCCATGAGTATGAGAACAGGAATCCATACACATGTTCTGAGGAAGGCAATACAAAGGCATTCTGCCTCATAAATTGAGTGTCAGTGTGACGCATATAAATTACGTGTGCAAGTTTACTCAAGGGAGTCCAAAAATTAAACTTGTGAGGTCTCCTTCTGAAGTCTTCTGCAAGAATGGATGTGAGCAGCAGGTGTTTCGTTTATGGAAAATAAAGCTATCACCAGTGGGACACAGAGATAACAACTCTTTTTTAAAGAGTAGTTCCACTGATGCACAAATATTCATTCATATGTGGGTTGAAGAAGGCTTAGTAATCCAAAAACAGGTTGCATTTTCCTCTTTTTTTGTGTGTGTGCCAATACCGGGGCTTGAACTTGGCCTGGTGCTATTCCTTAGCTTTTTTTGTGCAAGGCTAGCATGCTACCACCTGAGTCACAGCTGCATTACCGGCTCTTTGCTGGTTAAGTGGAGGTATGAGTCTTATAGACTTTTCTGTTTGGGTTGGCTTCAAATCACAATCTGCATATCTCAGCCTCTTGAGTAGCTAGGGTTACAGGCATGAGTATGTGCCTGGCACTTGTATTTTTGATTAGAGTTGTTAACTTACCTATACACTAGTTGGATTACACAACTCCAGAATATAGGATCTTTTATCTTTGAAATATTGGAACATGTTTAATCAAATAAGCAGGTTGCTTTTTTCTTTACAGATTTTGTAAGAAAAGTGTGCTCAAATCTAGCATACCATAAATGTTAGTGTTGTTTAGGGACCAGTCTGGTGGAGTGGCTTGTCTTGTAGTTGTTTTCCCTTCCTTGTCCTCTACACTTCCCCTCTGCCACCTGCAGCAGACTTAAGAATCTTTGCTGAATTGTTTTTCAGTTATAGTGTACAGATTTTGTCATACTTCCTGCTGTGTCTCTGCTGTCTCTTAAACGATGTTAATTTTGTGCCTAGATTGGTTCGTTAACACTTGGTTTGTTCTACTTGTTTGGGTTCAACCATCACATGCCTCCAGGTATACCAGTTTTAAAATAGTTTTTTTTGCCTTGGTACTGCCTTTGCCAGAAACTTCCTGGTTTCACATTCATAACAATTATACTTGTTTAGAAGTCAAAGCTTATTACAATTTGTCTTAGCCAACCACTTCAACTTTTCTATTCTTCTTCTATAAGGTTATTTCCAGTCTACTGAAATTGCTTTATGTTCTGCCTCCTCCTTCTGAACTCTTGCCATATTTACCTCCTAATCCTTCCATAACACTCCACTCTCAAGTTCTTAGATCTTAAAACTCACTATACATTTCTATAATATGTACCCTCTGTTAGGGCAGCTTTTCTCATAATCCTGATTATTGCTGTTTTGAAAGGAGACACTTGTCTTACCTCTTCAGTATCCCTGATAGCTTCAGCACACTGCCATACACTTTAAAAGTACTGGCTGGTAATAAGATCCAGTAAAGTTTGTGAGTTTTTTAATTCTTTTATCTCATTGGTTTGATCAATACATGAGGTCCTCCTAAGAGTTGAGGAGGTAAATACAATTCATCGCTCCCTTTCAGGGGCACTCAGTCTATCTAAACAGACTGACCCGGGGAGCAGTGTGCACACAACACAGCAGTTGGAAGCAGTGGAGTAGGTGGTATTGTAAACAGCTTCAGAAATTCAAGGGAGAGGGCTAGGAAGGTGCTCAGTGATAGAGTGCTTGCCTTGCATGCATGAAGCCCTGAACTGTGGCTCAAGTGGTAGAGCACTTGCCTTGAGCTGAAGAGCTCATGGACAGGGCCCAAGTCCAGAGTTCAAGCCCCATGACTGACCAAAAAAAAAAAAATGCAAGAGAAAATTTGGGGATGTAGAAAGAGAAGGCAGGGACTAGATGATGAAAGGACTCAATGTTTGGGACATTGAATTTCTTATCTGTTTTCTGGCAGAAAAGGGGAGTGAAGGTCTTTGAGCAGGCAGGATATGATCAGACATAAGAAACATGAAATGATAGGGAAAAAATAGTAACAGCCTTGAAATGAAAGCTAGAGTTGAATTCTATCTCAAAGACATGTGTCCTTAGGCAGGTCACTCAAGTTTTCTGAGCCTCACTTTCCTTATTTATGAAATAATAGTTAAATGGCTCTCACCTTGCAGGATGTTGTGAGCACTGGAGTGTGGCTGACAGGTGGTTCCCCATGAGTTATTCACATTTCTGCATATATTGTAGGCAAGAACGCCTGTTTTTGTTTGTTTGTTTTGTTTTGTTTTTTGGCCATGGGGCTTGACCTGGGGCCTGGGAGCTGCCTCTGAGCTTTTTTGTGCTACCACTTTGCAGCTACTTCTACACTTAGGGTTTTCTTGTGGCTGATTGAAGATAAGAGTCTCAAAGGCTTTCCTGTCATGGCTGGCTTTGAACCGCAGTCCTCAGATCTCAGCCTTTTGTGTAGCTAGGATTATAGGCATGAGACACCAACTCCTGGCCCACTAGCTGTCTTTGTTGTGAACTTTCTTCATAAAACAACTAGCTGTGGAAGACAGATTTGCTCACTGTTCCATGTAGTAAAGGTAGTGTGTCTCTTCAGATGAAAGTTGGACATGCCTTTTACCTAATTACAAAATATTTGAGTTCTAATCAAGGCATGGTGCCTTATACCTGTAGTCCCAACACTTAGATAAGTGAGCAGCTGAGTGAGCAATGTCATGAGACCCTGTCTGAAAAATGAAAGAGTTGGGTTCCCTAAGCTTGGAGTTCCTAGCGGTGATGATGAAGTTATGCCCCCCCCCCCGAATGATGATAAGTAATGCCCCTGCATGTACAAAGTCCACCTGAGCCCCTTGTGCCATCAATATGGGAGTTAGGGAGCAAAGGGAACATATAGAAATATGCTTCTTGTTCCATGATCATAAGGCCCTTTGTTTCTGAGTCTTCATGGGAATGAATACTTCATTGGTACTTTGTTAGTTTACCAATAGTGAAATCTCAGACCTTCACAGTTCCTAACAAAACATTTAGGTCATATTAAATACAGGGCATAGGGCTGGGAAGGTGGCTCAGTGGTAGAGCGCTTGCCTTGCATGCATGAGGCCCTGGGTTCGATTCCTCAGCACCACATAAGCAAAAAAAAAAAAAAGCTGGAAGTGGCGCTGTGGCTCAAGTGGTAGAGCGCTAGCCTTGAGCTGAAGAGCTGAGGGACAGCCCCTAGGCCCAGAGTTCAGGCCCCACGACTGGACCCCCCACAAAAAAAATAAATAGAGGGCATATATTGGGCAAATGGCATAATAACAGTTTCTTTGTCATTGCTCATTTAGACATTGGTGGAGGGTGGTATAAAGAAAGTTGAGGCTGGAATCAGATACCAATTAAGTCCCCCCAGTCCAAGATGGTGAGAGCTTAAAATTAGGTGTTGTCAGTAGAAATTAAGTAGACAGGATAATGGAGCAAATCTCCCACTATCTTCTTATCAAGGACTGAGAGCAAAGACATCAACCCTCCAGCGAAACTGCTTGGGTTTAATTCAGTGTGAGTAGATTCCCCTCCCTCCGGGCATTACCTTCTTGAAGGTTTGCTTTGAGAAATAAGTTTCTAGGTCTGAGAGGGAAGAGTACACTTCCTTCACAGGCCAGGAAGAACATTTTGTATATTCCAGGTTTTGTTTCTTTTACATGCCTATGACTTTTCCACTGAAACTTGCAGATAGACATATGCCATCTAGGCTTCTTTTTGGTGTGCCTTTGTATATCTTAGTGGTGGGTTTCTGAAGCCTCTGAAGTAGTCTTGTAGGAAGAATGTTGGCTTTTTTTTTTGTCAGTTGTGGGGCTTGAACTCTGGGCCTGGGCGCTGTCCCTGTGCTCTTCAGCTCAAGGCAAGCACTCTACCACTTGAGCCACAGCAACACTTCCGGTTTTCTAGTGGTTTATTGGAGGTAAGAGTCTCACGGACTTTCCTGCCCAGGCTGGCTTTGAACTGTGATCCTCAGATCTCAGCCTCCTGAGTGACTAGAATTATAGGCGTGGGCCACCGGCGCCCGCCTGAAAATACTGGCTTTTTAAGAGTAATATGGGCCTGATTTTGACTCTAGGCCTAATACTTAATTGTGACATTGGGAAAATGGCTTCTTTTGAGTTCCATTTTCTTATTTAAAAAATGAATAGTAATCATTACCTTTAGGGGATGTTGAAAGGATTAAAGATGGTATGTATGTCTGATTTTTTTCCAACCGAAACTTGGCAGAGTTGTACTCTATCATCTTCAAAACTCTGCCTGGCCTATATTCCATAGCTTGAGACTTGTTATATGATTTGCATTTCTTTCATTTGAAGTCTTTTCTAAAGCTTTACCAGCATTTCTCCTATAGTCTTTAGGAATTTGGTCTTTGAAAGTAGCTCATGTGCTCTCATTTTCTAATTGCAGTTTTTCCACTACTCCCAAGGGCAAGTATACTTTGGGAATTATCCACCATTTAAGGACAGAATCAGCTGGGCTGGAGACCTCGACAAGAAGGATGCATCAATCAACATAGAAAATATGCAGTTTATACACAATGGCACCTACATCTGTGATGTCAAAAACCCTCCTGACATTGTTGTCCAGCCTGGCCATATTAGACTCTATGTCGTGGAAAAAGGTACTCTCTTTAGGACTTTTGCAGAAATGACAGTCCTCTTTATCTCATTTAGTTGGAGAACAAGAGTTAATATTTCAAGAT
Organism: Dipodomys ordii; assembly: GCF_000151885.1. Classification (NCBI taxonomy): domain Eukaryota; kingdom Metazoa; phylum Chordata; class Mammalia; order Rodentia; family Heteromyidae; genus Dipodomys; species Dipodomys ordii. The sequence continues at coordinate 13,309,748 of NW_012267273.1, forward strand.
ATGTTTGAAGTGAGGATTTTTTTTTTGCCATAGACTTGTTCTCTCAGTCTCTGTGAACCAGACATACCTAGGGGTTGGAGAACTAACTCCGCCTCCAGAGTGGCTGATTTCTTCTTGTATGTACTTCCTGTCTGGAACTTATGGATCTGTGTTCAGGTGTAGTAATTTTTTTCTTTAGTATTAATCATAATGGTTAGAAGAAGTGGGCCATGGGAGAGAAGGAAATTGATAGCATGTTGATATTCTCCAACCCAAAGTTTTGACATCTCCAATCCAGTACAATTCTTTTCTTTTCTTTCTTTTTTTTTTTTTTTGCCAGTGCTGGGGCTTGAACTCAGGGCCTGGGCACTGTCCCTGAGCTTCTTTTGCTCAAGGCTAGCACTCTACCATTTGAGCCACAGTGCCACTTCCAGCTTTTTCTGTTTATGTGGTACTGAGGAATCGAACCCAGGGCTTCATGCATGCAAGGCAAGCACTCTACCACTAAGCCACCTTCCCAGCCTACAATTATTTCTTCCCTTTTTCAAGAATAAGCAGAAAATGCTAAGTTTTAGTGTCTCCATCCTGGGACAAAGTCTGCTCTGTTGGAGAGTAGTAGACTGATAGAAATTCAGATCTCCAATTTTGACTTTAGAACATGGAGAGGGATTGTGGGTATAGAAATGTTTTATCCTCTAGTTCATTCTTTTTCAGCTAGTACATCACCAGTATGTCGCTGTATGTCATCACTTAGGTACTACTGCTTATAATATGGATAATAGAAGAGGTTAAATAAAATAATAACTGCGAGGGGTAAACTTTTGCTTATTAAATTAATGAATTACCCATCCTTTTCTCTGTAGCAATGTATCTTATCCCTGTCTTGTTCTTTCCCTCTAGAGAGTTTGCCAGTTTGGGTGGTGGTGGGTATAGTTACTGCTGTGGTCCTAGGGCTCACTCTGCTCATCAGCATGATTCTGGCGGTCCTCTATAAAAGGAAAAACTGGAAACCGGAATATACTGGGTAAGAAACACCATCTTTCAGGGGAGGGGTGGAAAGAAGAAACTGAGGCTTATATTGTATATTTTTAAAATGGAAATGTCATTGTAAGGAATTAACCACTGTGTGCTCCCCTGTTGGAAATGAGCATGCTTCTTAGGAGGTATTTTCTAACATGGGCAGGCAGAAGCCAGTGCCTGCTGTTTTACGTAGACTGTGATACTAATCCCTGTTCTCTAGTTTTCTTCAGAGGCGTGTTGAAATGAACTGCTCAGCAGTCTGTGTTTTGAGTTTCAGTATCATCCACTCTGCAATTAGTGTTCTTAAGCCACAGACATCACTTACCCCACTTAACAGTTCAGTTGTAATTTCTTGGCAATAATCTAGTAAGAGTCTTAGTTGGGTAACTATTAAACCTTAATCAGGAACTTGTAGAAATAAACTACCCTCCTAGCCCAGGGTCAGATGGAGGAGTTTTCCTTTTGGAACTTCCTACCTCAGCTTTGGCAGCTTTATTGCTCTGATTGTCCTGCCTTGTGTTGACAACAAAAAATACCAGCAATAAAAAAAAAGTTGACTTTTCTTCTCAAAAGTGACATCTTTGACTGTAGGGTATATCTAATTGAAGGACCTTCTCTTTTCCTCACTCCAGCTGGAAAGTTAAACCGTAATAAGCTATGTAGAATTCATGTGGTATAACTGATGAACTCTGAATTCAAGTTGATGTAGCACGAGCTGTGTTACACGTGCACCATCTGACTTTCTCCATCCCAGAGGCACTGTAATTCAAAAGGATTGCATGCTCTGAGCTTGCTTGCTAGTGGATGGTGGGAACCTGTGCCTATGGGCTCTGCTGATATAGCTTTTACGAGTGCTGTGTTTAAACAAGTCTGTGAATGTTCAAATTCAGCTTGGAATGCTTCTATTCTGCTGACTGTTGTTCCTTGCATGGTGTTTTATGATGAAGTAGAGCTGGGTTGTTGGTTTTTCTACATGAGACTAATCCCAAGGTGGTGACTTACCAGTCTATAGTTCGTCCTGGGGGGTTAGTAAAGGGTTAGGCAAGTATTCCTTAGAATCCTGCATGGCATCGTGAATGCTGCTATTCTTCTTACTTTGGTTTTTTTCCTTCTCTTTTGCTTTTCTGCCTTGGTGTGCTAGGATCAGGTCCTGCTTATCTTCCACTTCTTAAGAAAAGCTGACATAGAAGACACATTGGGACTATAAACAGGGCTGGGTCTCTTCTTCTTCTCCAGTAGACACATGGTAACTAGTCACATTGCTGGTTGCTGTTAATGTTCATGTTTATGTATTCAACTCATTTCTTTTGTTGACAACTAACCACCTAGCTCTGAGTCAACCCAACATCTAGTATAGTTTGTCCACAAATATGGCATGTGATTATACTGGAAACCTAATGAGCAATAATATCCAGATGAAATTGGGCTCATCTGAATATATGTGTTCTTTATGTAAAATGACTGTGTTTTTCTTTTTCTTACTGTCAGTGGTTTAAGACCCTCTTTGTGTTAGAATAATCAAACAGTTTGGTTCAGGGCATGTCTGGCTCCATCCACAAAAAACCAATTTTCGCAATGCATAGTGTGCTCTCAGCATAGCACTTTAAACTGATCCATCCTTCCCAAACTCATAAGTGTATGTGTGTGTGTATATAGATATATCATTTATATATATATATACATATATATATACATTTATATATATATATATATATATATATATATATATATAAATGATTTACTCTGCTGATGACATCTCTCTTTAGGAAATCTCCAAATGAGTTCCTTCTCATTCTTCCCTGGTGTTCACTTTCTTCATTTATTTATGAGATGGCACATGTTAAAGAAAAACCCTTCATGCTTCTGAGAGAGATCAGCCTGCATGATTTTTCATTCTATAATTTGTCATCACTCATGGTTTCTGGAGCTGTTTGGGGGGGGGTTCTATTTTTGGTTGGTTGTGGTATTAGTAGGGAAACAAAATGTGGGGAGCTAGAGAATGGAGGAAACAAGAGCCATGAAGCTGGACATGGGTAACTCATGTCTGTAATCCTATTGACTCAGGAGTCTGAGAGACTCTTCCCTCCAATTAGACAGCAAAATGCTGGAAGTGGAGGTGTGACTCAAGCAATAGAGTTCCAGCCTTGAGTGAAAAAAACAAGCAAGAACACAGGGCCCTCGGTTTAAACTTCAGTATACACACACACACACACACACACACACAGCCATAAATACAAGTCTGGATGTATATCTATCTGTAACTTAAAAAAATACATTCAAAAGAGGCTTGCTTTTAATGGGAGTAAAAATGAATTTCCTTTAAGAAGGTTTAGTTTGCTCCTTTTAAAACTTTGATCTGGGTTGATGGCAAGGAAAAAAGACAAAGCAGCCAAAACATAAACAAGAATTTATCACCAGAATTACAAAATCAGTATTTGAAACTGGAGTGAAGATGTTGTACCACATTAATTTTTGTGCCTCCGATAGCAGCAGGTTCACCTACTCAGAAGGGTGAATGAGTTTCTGATCTAGAAAGTACTTTTAAGAGAGCAGTGTTTTGGGTTTTTTTGGTACTCATTGTTTTGTTGTCTTTTGTTTTTCTACATCTGCTGCTTTGTCTTGCCATCACATGCATTTCTATATTTTTGTTCCATTTACTTTATGTATTTTTTTTACATTTGTTCTTCAAATTGCCAATCCATCAGCTGCAGCACATCAGAGAGTTTGTCATCAGTTAAGCAGACTCCACGGAAGTCCCCCTCGGACACAGAGCATCTAGTAAAGAGTCTGCCTTCAGGATCTCACCAGGTAATGGCTGGTGGCAGTTGTACTTGCTCAGTGTGCTTTAACATTTGGTGTCACTTCCTGGGTATGGGAAAGAATACTGAGCTGTGTCAGAGAAGCACAAGTCAGAGAAGGGAAAGAGGGAGAAGGAAATGAAAGGGCTCATCTAGAAAGACCACAAGAAAATGTGCAGACAGGGATCTGACCTGAATATTGTTTTCTATCAAACCACCACTGACATATTGCTTACCAAGAATGTGGTTTCTTTAGCCCAAATAAAGTTAGAATAGCTCTGTCAGCTGTAATAGATGCTTCTTTAAGTATCCAAGGAAATAAAATCTGGTGAACTATATTCTGAACAAAAGTGTTCTATAAGAAATTTATCAGGAAAAGAGCAAGGCAGTGCGTGCCTGCAATCCCATCTATTCCAGATAAGGAGGCAGAAGGACCACAAGATTGAGAACTGCCCAGATAAAGGGTGGTCACAAGACCTGTCTCAACAACAAAAAGTAAAGCCATATCTCAGTAGTTCATGCTTATAGTCACAGCTATTCAGGAGATTGAGTCCTGCAGGCTCAATCCAGGCAGAAAATTTCAAAGCTTCATTTTCAGAATAACCAGCTACAAGCCAGGCTGGAGCCATGGCTAAAGTGGAAGAGTGCCTGCCAAGCAAGTTTGAAGCCCTGAGTTTAAACCCTGGTACCCACATAAAGGAGAGAAGGACTAAATCAGCTGGTAAAGAAATTGCCTAGCATGTGTAAGACTCTGGGGAAATTCCCAGTAATACACACACCCTCCCCCAAAAAAGGAAAGGGAGAGAGGAGAGAGAATGGGAGAGGAAGAGAGAGAAGGGAGGGAAGTAGGAAAGTGAGGGAATGAGAGAAGAGGGGAAAGGAAAGTAGGGCGAGGGGAGAGGAGAAGAGATTAACCTTCTTAGTATTGCTAATAAAATAGAAAAATTATTTTGTAGAAAAGAAGTTATATTCAGAATTCAGCTCAGGATCAAACATTGTGCTTAATACTGTTTTGGCTGTGCTCCTTTATAATTGTGGCTTGGCAATAGCTTTGAATCTAGTATCACTGTGGTTTTTCTGGGATAGAAAGAAATCTAAGGAATTCGGCATAATTTGGTCTGTTCTACTTTTCCCTGAGGATGTGATAGCTGGAAGGAAGAGGTTTATGAGGAAGAAAATAACAATGTTTATGAAGTTGTCTGAATAAGATCTATAGTCCCTATCTCTCTTATTGGGTGAACAAACTATTATATCTGGGAGAGAGACTGAGGCATTCTTACTAAATTACTAAATTTACATGAGGTAGTGACAAAATGGGGACCAAAACCTAGGTTTCTAGATTACCTGATTTCTATTGCAGCATCAAGCTCATAACGTATTCACTCTCTCGCTCCCTTTTCCCCTTCCTCCCCTCCTCTTAAGTTTTACTTAATTGGGATTGCAAATGGGCATTGCTTGTAATGAAGGCATGAGAGTTACAGCTTGGCAAAGCTTTAGTCTGTCCTTTAAGTGCTACGCTCTCCTCTTGAAAACAAAATTTAAAAATGAGGTGTTTTGAGTAGGAATTATTTTAAATCTTTTTTGTGTAAATATGTGATGAGTAATTGGTTGTCTGTATCTTTTTCTAGAAATAATACTTTCATGCAAAAGGCAAGTATTTTTGGAGAACAGTGATTGGAGTTAGGAATTTGTCAACGGTAGAGCATGGACATAGTAATATTTTAAGTGCATTGTGTGCATCTTATTAGCCCCATGACAGTCATGCAAGATGCATGTTTCTGGTTTACATGAGAAGCAGCTAAGGCTTAAATAGATTGCGTCCCTTGCTCACTGTCACTTGTTAGTGGCAGAAATGGTATTAGATCCTGTCCAGTTCTAGGACATATGTTTATTCTATCCTTGTCCAATTCTTTTCATCTCTGTTTTGGTAATTGGTATTAATCTCAAAGAGAGTCGTAATAATGTGTTTGACTTTATTATGAATAAATGCTAATACTGGGGAAAAAGTGTTTTGTCAGTATCTGTGCTTATGCTAAAGGCATGTGTTCTCAGAGTGCTACGTGTTAGGAGTGGTCTCTTTAATGCCTTAAGGACTAGAATTAAATTGCCCAACGCAATTTTTTTTACTACAGAACATGAACTATAGGAGTTTTATCAGGACTGCTAGCTGGGTACTGGTGGCTAACACCTGTAATTCCAGCTACTCAGGAGGCCAGCTTGAGCAAGAAAGTCTGTGAGACTCTTATGTCCAATTGAGCACCAAAAAAGCTACAAGTGGAACTGTGGTTCAAGTGGTAGAGTGCCAGCCTTGAGCAAAAAATCTCAGGAACAGTGCACAGGCCTTTAGTCCACCTTAGCACAAAAAAAGGTAGGGGAGACTGCTAGACAGGAACTCTACCACTTGAGCAAGCTCCTAGCCTTGTGGTATTTAGAACAGGTCTCTTTACTCTTCTATAGTATTCTTCCTACACCTTCTTTCCCTGTCCTTACCAGTATGCTTTTATATGAGAATAAATTTGATACAAATGGAATTCAGTGGTAATTTTATCTGTAGTTACAACTAAAAGAATAAACCTACCTCAGACAATGCTTTTATTTATTTTGCTGATCCTGGGGCTTGAACTCTGGGCCAGGGTGCTGTCCCTGAGCTTCTTTTTCGCTCAAGGTGAGCACCCCACCACTTGAGCCACAGCACTGCTTCCAGCTCTTTTGAGTAGTTATTGAAGATAAGAGTCTCATGGTGTTTCCTGGCTGAGGTGGCTTTGAACCGAGTTCCTCAGATCTCATCCTCCTGAGTAGCTAGTATTATTGGCATGAGCTATTGTGCCCAGGCCTGACAATGCTTTCTGTAAGCTTTTCAGTAACGTCAACTTTTGCCTTGTTATTGTTGGTCATGGGGGCTGAACTCTAGGCCTGGGCACTGTCCCTCAGCTCTTCAGGATAGCACCCTACCACTTGAGCCACAGCGCCACTTCTAGCTTTTTTCTGTTTATATAGTGCTGAGGAATCGAACCCAGGGCCTCATGCATATAAGGCAAGTACTTTATCACTGAACCAACTTCCCAGCCCCATAATATCAACTTTTGAAGTAAATAGTTGAGGGAGAATATCCAAATTAAAAATTTCACTTTAATTATAATTCTTTATTGAAAAAAAAAGATGGGGAAGATGGATACCAAGATTCAGTAAAAATAACTAGGTTCCTATGGCTCTTACTGTTTCCTTTCTGAATTTTTATATATTCAAAGAGAGTATCTTTGCAATACAGGCTAGTTTCTGAGTTGATTTTGTTTCATTGGATCTTCCTGAAGTCCTGAGCAATCTCACTAGATCTCAGAATTCCCATCCTGGAATATGTTCCACCAAGATACCAAAGTACCTTCATCTTCTAGATAGAACCAGAACCAGCCTTTAGAAAACTGTTCTATTGGGGTTAGATTCATTAACAGATCACTGATCTCAGCCCACATTTTACAATTCCTCTGTATTAAAGATGGATGTTGTGGTGGAGATAGGGGCATTTTAGTTTGAGTCTGCCTGGGCAAAGTAAGCATAAGATCTTATCTGAAAATCCAGCTATAATCCTAGCTACTCACAATTCGAAGACAGCCCAGGCAGGAAAGTCCAAGAGACTCTTTATCTCCAAAATTAATCACAAAAATGCCAGAAGTGGAACTGTGACTCAAGTGGTGGTAAACTACTTTTGAGCAAAAAGCTCAGACAGTACGTAGGCCCTGAGTTCAAACTGTAGTACTATTGCTAAAATATATATTAAGGAAAAACAACAAAACCACCAAACGAAAAGCAAAGTGAACTGGGGGTGTATCTTAAGTGGTAGAGCATTTCCTTAGCTAATGTGAAGCTCTTAGTTTAATCCCCAGTACCTAAAAAAAATTGCTTCTTTTTTTGGGGGGGGGAGGGAAGTCCAGTTGTGGGGCCTGAACTCTGGGCCTGGGCGCTGTCCCTCAGCTCTTCAGCTCAAGGCTAGTGCTCTACCACTTGAGCCACAGCACCACTTCCAGGTTTTTTCTTTTTGCTTATGTGGTGCTGAGGAATCGAACCCAGGGCCTCATGCATGCAAGGCAAGTGCTCTACCACTGAGCCACTTTCCCAGCCCCGCTTGATTCTTTAACTATCCCTTCATGTGGCCCTCACAGTCTAAGTTCTAGACTAAGTAATTAAGTCACTGAAGTGAGACCATAGTACATTCTAAGAGGGAAAAAGTAGGCATAACAAAAACCAAATCCCTAACAGAAAGTTCTATTCCTTCTTTGGTTTTCTAATTACTTTGTCTGTTAAAAGACAATACTATCTCATTTGAAAGAACTTATTGGTATTTTGGCAGTTGCTGACTGATGCAGATACAATTCTGTATTTTTAACCCCCCTCTGGCCTTTTTTCTATTCAACATACAGTATCAGCTATTTATGGCCATAAATAATGGTAAATGTAGTTCTTTTTGTTCAGCTACCAAATCTGGCTTTAGGGGCAAGTCTTATGGTCAATTTGGTTCAGCTGATGTTAGCTGGCTGACAGTTGGCTAGAGATTGGCTTCTGGCTGGATAGTTCTCTGCTAGGCAAGTTGGCCTAGCAGAGAAAAGCAGCCTGGACCCCTATGTCTCTCTCATGGGCCAGCAGGCTAACTTGTTTATATTGTGCTGGCAGATTCAGGAATCCCAAGATCCATAAGAGACTGGAAGCAGCAAAGCCTGTTGGGGGTCTGGATGTGACAACTACACCAAATTACTTCTGTCTCATTCTGTTGATATGGGAAGACCACAGAGTGCCCCAGATTCAGGGAGTGGAGAAATGTGTTTCTTCTCTTGATGGATATGTGACATTACATTACAAAGGATGTAGTTTTGATAAAGGAAGGAGTTAAGACCATATTTACATTCCATCATAACTTGTAAACTCCTTTCCCCATGAACACACCCTAAAACTCCTGAGTCTGTAGAAATAGAGGTGCAGAGTTTTATTATCTTAAAAGTTATATAAGCAGGGCTGAGAAGTGGTAGGGTACTTGCTTTGCATGCATGAGCCCTGGGTTCGATTCCTCAGCACCACATAAGCAGAAAAAGCCTGAAGTGGCGCTGGGGCTAAAGTGGTAGAGTGCTAGCCTTGAGCTGAAGAGCTGAGGGACAGCGCCCAGCACCAGAGTTCAGGCCCCACGACCAGAAAAACAAAAAATAAAAAAGTTATATAAGCAAGTACTGAAATCCTGTTCTATTAACCTTTTTTCTTTTTGGATTAGCACTTCCTTTTGTTTTTCTTGAAGCTTGTTGAGGTGAAGATAGAGCCTCTCTGTATGATTTAGTATTGACAATGTAAAGGGCATTAAGAAAGATCAGCTACACTGAAGATGAACACATGACAAGTTTGGCTTCTTTCTTGATTAGTTACCTTTGTGTTTTAAAGTATGTTTATAATAAGATGCTTATAGTAATAATAATTAGATTGTGTTGAGAGAATATTGGCTATTAGACATTGCCTTAGGTTATTTATAAGAATCATTTAAGTCTCAGAACACTAAACATTTTAGAGACATAGAAATTATTCAGAGGGCCATGTGGTCAGTGCTGTTCTCTCCTAGTTTGGGTGAAGAATGTCTTTTGAATTCCGGCTGTGGACTCCCAAGTTCAGAAGGGTCTTGTTGTCTTGTTTTATAACTTCACTTCAGATATACCATTGTACAACCCTTGCAGCTGGGCCTGTCCCTTCTGTGGAAGTCAGTGCTGACCTCCATGAGATCACAATTTACACACTAAAGGATGCAAGTTGTTGCTGGTAGCTTGTTAGAGCTGCTGAGTTGAGGTAGTTCATTTTAAAGCACATGCTTTTGGCTACTGAATTTACAATTTAAAGTTGAAAGTATAACTATATTATTGAATCTGTCAAGGAGAGGTCCCTGGGTTGGCCGAAAAGTTGGCTGTGTTATGTTAAATTTTCATTTTAAAATCAAGGCTTTTTTGTTGTTGTTTATAATTTTAGAATCTCTAGGTAGGGACTGAAATGTGAAGCTCCCTTCTGATGTTTGAATCTTCTATTTCTGCTCATATTTCGCCCCTAAGAGTTGGTTATCACTTTGCCTTTAGAGCCCAAATTTCTGCTGCTTTACTGGCTGGTAGTGATCTGCAATTTTAACCTTCTCCTTGTTACTGGGAGTAAAAGGAGTATTTGTACTTCTTTCCATTTGGAGTTTTTCTGTAGAGTAGTACCATATAGATTGTAGATTAGTATAATATAGTATTATAGATATGTTCTTATAGATTGTTACCATTAAAAAAAACACACAATTTAAAACAGAAAGAGCATAAGCAAACCTGAGATGTGGTTTATTTGTACAGAATGTGCTCAGCACACACAAGGGCCCATATTTGATCCCTTATGTCCAAAAGAGAAAAAAAAATCAAGTAATAGTTCAATTGGTCACAAGGTCAGACTAAAAGAATTGTTAAAAGTAGAATTGAATAATTTAATAAGTAGTATTAAATATTTGAAGTATTTTAAAGTACCTATTTAACACAAAGTGACCAGTTTACAATGATAGCGTCACATGTTGGGTAGCACCAAATTTGTTTTTTGACATGACTTACTCGGAAGCTTATGATTTCAGTGGGTCTAGGGTCAGTAGAGTGCTGCCTATCTTAGTTGCTAGGGCTCTGATCCCAATTTCAGAGATTGAAGAGTTCTGTAGCACATAAGGGATAAGGGATATTGTTACAGAAATTTCTAAGGAAGATTTTAAAGTGTTTAGAAAAGTATGCTGTACAAAATAGATCTGATACATACTAGCACTAACAATTATCAATGCCTAATCTTACTTTCAAGTCAATCCTGAGTATATATCATTTATAAGAAGTCTTTAGAAGATATTTGGGAGAAGTCTTTGATTTTGAACCAGAGTATAATCACTTTGATGTCTGTATCTTAGGGATTGTCAGTTTCTCAAAACTTCTCATTTTATTTCTCTTCTGCAGGGGCCAGTTATATACGCACAGTTAGACCACTCTGGTGGACATCACAGTGACAAGATTAACAAGTCAGAGTCTGTGGTGTATGCGGACATCCGGAAAAATTGAGAAAAGACCAAGAACATATCCTAAGCAAGAAACAAATCCAAACTGGACTCTTTTCCAGAAAGTGTAATCCATAGCCATATGTGGTCTTGAGGACCCAGGCACGGACAAGCATGTGTATACTCATAGAGGGAGAAAAACAAATGTGTATGAAGACTATGTATAAATATTCTGTTTAATTTTCCTGATGTGAGAAGCCAGTGTTGCATGATGAAAAGATTCTGTTCATATATAATTTGTCTTACTGTTTTTGTACATTCTTTGGGACAATTTACAGTTCTGAAATTTCAGAAACATTCCTATTATCATCATGTGGATGTGGTTTGCCTTAAATGGAGACAGCAGACCTTGTAGTATTTCCTAGACATGGCCTTTTTGTCTAAGGGCTCAACCAGTCGTAGCATTTATTGTAGTTGGAAGATGCGATACTCTGATAGAAGCAGATCCAGGGTGGCCTTTGGACACTGTATCAGAAATAAATAGTTGGTGGTATCTTTAGACAGCACCCCTTAACTATGCCACTTGAAGCCAGTTTGGGAAGCTTTGATTAATGTTTTTCTACAACAAGGAGCAGTTTTTATCTTTTAATATTGCATAGGTTTACTTTGACATCATACCCTTTAAGAATATATCCAACATGTTGATTCATAATGGCAGGAGTAACAAAAGATAAAGGTTAGAAATCACGTCCTTTTGGGTACTTTAAGCCAACCAAAGTAGAAAATCCAGACTTTGCTTGAGGGGTATTGTGACCTCTGGAGGCACAGGTGGCAGTTACCTTTTTTGCTGACATTGTTCCTGCTTAAAGTCAGAGTCTTCACCCAGGAAGCTGAAAAGAGTTCCTCCTTCCTTCCAAGTGTGCAGAGATGGTGTTGCTGGATTGCATTCACTAGAGAAATGGTCTTGTAAAGCCTCCTTCATGCCTTTAGCAAGAAAAAGCCTCAGGCAGTCAGGCATGTGGCTTTTCTTGTAGCTTCACAATATCAAAAAGAAAGACCTTTGGGCTAAAAGGAGTCAAGAATTTTAAAACTGAAGTAGGGCTAGTTCTGCTACTTGGCAATCTCTTTTATGTCCCTGTTGTGGGTTTGTTTTATTTTTCTGTTTTTCTCCTGTTACTTGGGATTGATTAACAACGAAACAAGAGAAAAGGTAATTTGTTCTCTCCTAAATTCATTTTCTCTCCTCCACTACTCCCTCCCCTACTTCAGATGAAAGAGGTTTTATATTTAATTGGTAATTAGGAGCATGGTCAGGGTCATTAAGCAGTTTATTTATATTGTCATCCTCCCATTTGTTTTTCCTCTTAAAAACTGGAAGCCCACAGTTACGGGAAGAATGCTGTCTAGAAGGTCTAAATGGTTTATTGGGATTGGGTAAGTGGGAATGAAGGGAAACAAGCTTCCTCCTATTTACTTTAAGGTCACCATAAACTGTCTTTTTCTTCCTGTGTTCTGTTATGTTTTTCAATGTTTGGAGGCTGAGTCTATAAAAGAAATAAAGCATGATTTAGCTTTAAATATATGAGGCAATGGAGGCCACTGGAGCTTCAGAACTGTCCCGTGAAGGAGGTCTTTGATTTTTGGAGGAACTATTTGTTGTTAGTCCCATAGTGCTCCAATATGGCCAGTATATACAGTTTATGTGTCTGTAAGCAAGAAGAGAGGAGAGTTTGGCATCACTAACATGACATCTCTTAAGCTGAGGAACATCTGTTCTGTGTCCTGTGTGCCTGATCTACAGTCTCCAATTTCTCCTCCATGTCCACAGGTCCCACTCAGGAGTAAGGCAGAAAACCTTTCTAGAACCTTTCTGCTCCCATTTCAAAAACATTAGGAGCTCTGGGCACTGGTTGCTCATGGCTGTAATCCTAGCTACTCAGGAGGCTGAGATCTGAGGATCACGCACGGCTCAAAGCCAGCCTGGGCAGGAAAGACCATGAGACTCTTATCTCCAATTAATCACAAGAAAACTGGAAGTGGCGCTGTGGCTCAAGTGGTAGTGTACTGGCCTTGAGCTGAAGAGCTGAGGGACAGTGCCCAGGCCCAGAGTTCTAGCCCCATGACCAACAACAACACCCCCCCCAAAAAAAGAAAAGAAAACATTAGGAGCTATTAGAAGACCTCTTATATATGTTTTAAGTGATTAGGATTGTTACTATTCAAACACATGCCAAGATAATGAAATCCTCAGGGAGCCTTTGCCATTGTATGAATGACATAGCAAAGCCTTAAGGTGTGTTTAAGATAAGAACAGAAACCCAGAGACAGTCATAGCCCAAGTGTGTACATTGTCATGTGCAATGCTTCCTGACATTATTTTACAGAGAAAATGGGCCTTCCCCCTTTCTCCTTTGTCAGCAGTCCTGTGAGTAAACTGTACATTCTTGATACTTACTGATGGTAGGAGCCCTGATTTCTCCTGGTGTGAAGCTGGTGGTGGGGTACCATTCCATACAGTCTCCTTTTTGTACCTGATTTGGACCTCCTAGCCAAACCAAATGCCTCGCCCTCTGTCAGCAGTCTGGTATAAGAGCAGAAAGTTTCCTCCCCCACCTTCTTTGAGCCACTCCTCCAGGCAAAGGCAGTCAGCTGCTGATGGGGCTGTGGGAGGGGTGTCTGAAGGCCATTTTTCACATTTATACATAGGGTCTGAGTGAGGGCTTTGAGCCCAGGGTCTTCTAACTTCTGCACACCACTTCCTTTAGTGTTTTTTCACCATTCCCCCTCAGGCCTCAGCATTTCTGGGCTTGGTACAGCTAACCATTGAGGTTACATCCAGATGGCAGACCTGCTCTTCCTGTGTCTTGTGCTGGAAGAACAAGACTTCTTAAAATTTTATGTGACTTTTGTAAGGGGACACCTAAAAGGGATTGTTCAGAGATTAAAATTCCTATCTGTAATTTCTCAGTTAAAATGTATCCAATTGGGGAAAACCATCATGTTCCTATTATCTTTTGATCTTTTCTTTTGCAATTGTACTTCTGTGAATACTTTTAATACATCTTTTTTTTTCAGTTTCTGAATGGTGTTGTGTGCTCATTTTTAACCAAATAGAAAAAGAATTTTATAAAAGCCTTTTCATTCAGACCATTCTAGCTGCACCAGTCTAAACATACCACCCATTGGTCTGCTTTCTTCAGGGCCTTCCTGCTACTGTTTCCTTGGCCTGAAATGTCTTCAAACATGCCTCACAGATATTTGTTTGGTTCATCCTATCACTTCCATTAAGTCTTTGTTCAGGGTATTTTCTTTTTTGTTGATGCTAGTACTGGGTCTTGAACTCAAGCCTGGACACTGTCTCTTAGCTTTTTTATTTTACTTTTTTTTTTTGGTCTGGTTGTGGGGCCTGAACTCTGGGCCTGGGCACTGTCCCTCAGCTCTTCAGCTCAAGGCTAGTGCTCTACCACTTGAGCCACAGTGCCACTTCCGGCTTTTTTCTTTTTGCTTATGTGGTGCTGAGGAATCGAACTCAGGGCCTTGAGCATGCAAGGCAAGCGCTCTACCACTGAGCCACCTTCCCAGCCCATCTCTTAGCTTTTTTGTGCAAGGCGAGCACTCTATTATTTGTGCCATAGCTCTACTTCTGGCTTTTTGCTGGTTAATTAGAGATAGTCTCAGATTTTTCTCACCCCCACTGGTTTTGAACCTTGATCCTCAGATCTCAGCCTCCTGAAGAGCTAGGATTACAGGTGTGAGCTATCAATGCCCAACAAATAATGTCATCTTAAGAGAGACCTGTGACATAAAAAAAAGCAAACTACCCTACACTGACTCTCTAACCCCACAATTATGCTCTATAGTTCTCTTTCCAACTATGTATTCACTTGTCCATTCTCTCCTCTAGAATGTGAATATCAGGAAACAGCATTATGGGTGTTCTGCTCATTGCTCTTTCCATAGGTCATAGACCAATGTCTGGTACTTTGCGGCTATTTATTACATGTTGATGGAAGGCAGGATGGTTTTATCCATTACCACTCTATGCTGTCTTAAGAACTGTCTGTGTCAGGCTCTATGCTGAGGGTAAAGAAACAGAACAAAATAAAGGTCTTCCAGGAGCTTGCTGTGGATAGTAGTAATAAGTAATTAGTTATTAAGTACTTATTGTGTGCTGGGCCCTTTGCATTTCTTACTATTACAGCATGCTTAGTTAGTAATACCAGTTATATAGTTAGTAATACCAGTTATATAGTCTTAGACCCATTTGCAGAGACTGTCAGGCTTAGATTAGATAGCTTGCCCTACCACTATCACTTAGCCAGTAAGCTACAGAGAGGTGGGGCTGGAGCTGGTACTGGTTGATCCAAAAGAAAGAACCTGACTTATTTTTTTCAGGTTAATATGTTGTGATCTTAAGGGCAATTTGTTTCCCTGTTGCTCAGGAGTTAGGTGTCAGCATAGTGCGAGGGTGAGGCAGTATACATGATGGAGATAGGCCCTAGGTGCTTGACCTAAGTCTGAAAGACAACAGGTAACTTAATCTTTAAGAGCTATATCACAAATAATGTGATACTAATCAAGCACTGATGTGTCCCAGTGACATATTAACTTTATAGGTCACAAGAGTTCATGATTAGTTCCTGGCTTTTATAATGTCCTGCTCTTCTAAATGGGAGAGAAGAGTTAGAGTTGGCAGGAACATGGCCAGTATCTGTCAAGGGTGGTTGAGATGCTTCTTGAAGGCACAAAGAAGAGCAGGTTATTACTATCTCTATACTTCTTCCCCAGTTAGCACTCAGTATTAGAGGCCTTCCTCCTTCCAGGGCTCTGATTTCCAAGCTATACATACATACTCTGCCTCTGATGTTGCTTCAACCCCTGAACAGGCTAAAGGGGGGAGGGGAGGGGATGTTGTTCAGATCCTTAGGGAAGGTGAGGAAGTGTTTGCAGAAGAGGATCTTGGTGCTTGTGGCAATAATAGAGATGGTAGAGGAACTCACCCTGCTGTACTTTTTTCCTATGTAGTTGAATTCCTTCCTTCCTTCCTTCCTTCTTTCCTTCCTTCCCTCCCTCCTTCCCTCCTTCCCTTCTTTCTTCCCTCCAGCCTTCCCTTCCTCCCTTCTTTCCTCCCTCATTCCCCTCTTTCCTTCCTTCCCTCCTATCTTAATCGTTTGTTCGTTCATGCCAGTCTTGTTCATTCATGCCAGTCCTGAGCTTGAACTCAGGGCCCAGGTACTTTTTATGTTCAAGGCTAGCACTCACCATTTAAGCCACAATTCCACTTGCAGCTTTTTGCTGATTAATTGGTGATAAGAGTCTCACAGGTTTTCCTGCCTCTCCTGAGTAGCTAAGATTCCAAGTGTGTGCCTGGCTAAGATTTTTTTTTTGTCAGTCATGGGGCTTGAACTCTGGGCCTGGGCGCTGTCCCTCAGCTTTTCAGCTCAAGGTTAGTGCAATGCCACTTGAGCCACTTTCAGTCTTCTGGTACTTAATTGGAGATAAGAGTCTCACAGACATTGCTGCCCGGGCTGGCTTTGAACCACAATCCTTAGATCTCAACCTCCTGAGTAGCTAGGATTACAGGTGTGAGCCACTGGCACCTGGCAGTTTTTTTTCTTAACTATGAAAGACTTCCAAGTATACACAAAAAGAATAAAATCAGTCTTCATATATGTATACTCAATAATCACTTCAAATCTTATTTTTCTTCTTGTGAATTATTTTAAAAGAATTCCCCCCTCAAAAAAAAAAACAACAAAGAAAGAATTCCCAAATCATGTCAAATTCTTTCTTCCCTCTGACCCTCCCTCTTCTCCCTCTAAATGAGCTGGCATTATTAGTATTTTGCTCAAACCAAAGCAAAGTCTGTCCTACTGGAGAGTTCTAGAATCCCAGGCTCTGTCTTAGACTACAGGCTACAAAGCCTTGGCTTCTTATAGTGAACCAGGTTTGCCCAGGAGGTAAACCTATAGTTGGTCCTGTGACTTTGTGGATGAAAGATACTGAAACAGACAGTGCCTGTATCATCTTCATCAGGAAGACTTTAGAGTTCATAAGCATCAGATCACAAAGCAGGAATGGAGACCAGTCTCTCCAACTGAGGAACTTGCATTTAGTAATCACTTGTGGGACTCAAGTGAACAGAGTTCCCCTGACTGGGATGGCCAGTGAGCTGGGGTGGAAGGGTGCTATAGAAATTGAAGGCCACATAAGAAAAAAGGATTGGTCAATATTGTAGGTGAGCTGGGCATGTTTTTAGTTGGAAAGATCTGGTCTGATGGGTTTAGTGATAATGGTTGTGTCTATTAGGACTTCCTCAACTGAACTGCTGTTCATGAACTAAACAAACTGACTTGTAGTGTGTCACATACAAGCTGGAATCAGCCTGGTTGCTTAAAGTACATGGCTGAGAAGTGACAAAGGGCATTCTGCATCAAAGTGTAAGACTAAGTAGATCCTGTGGTGTCAAGTTCATGCCATACGCATTTCTTATTGGTAAATGGGTTGATATGGTGGCTGGTGGGGGATTCCTGTTACCAAAAACTTAGGGGAGCTAAACTGATCTCAGATTGTGTCTGAGGAAAAAGGTTTGAAAAATATGACAAAGCGTATGGCATTAACATAGCACAGGAAGATAGTACTTCAGCCCTTCTCAGTCTTTATGGCCATCTTTGTTACAGAACTTGCCTTGGTCTAAATAGGAAGAATTAGGATCCTTGAGGTAATGTTCTGATTAGAGGTACTCCTGTAAGACCATGATGCCGAAGATACTGTCCTGTCCTTACTTCCTCTTTCTTTTGCTCTTAACTGGTGTCTTACTTATTGTTTGTGTGTTTGTTTTGTGGTCCTCTCTCCCCATTCCATTGTCAGGCAGGTTTTAGCTTATCAGCCACCTGCCACCTGCAAGTTGCATAGGCTATAATTCCCTTGCCACTTGCTTTTTTTTTTTTTTTACTGATTCCTATCAGTCTCTGTTTCTGATATCTGGGATTACAGGCCAATTATTAATTAATGCCCTGGCAGTACCAACTTTCAGACTTTCTTAATGAGTCTCTCTCTATAAATGCAATTTACCTTAGTTTTGTGTGTATATACATGTATACATATATGTATACATATATACACATGTACATATATACACACATACATGCATACATATATGAAGACACTATGATACTATATTTATATACACACACACATATATATATATATACGTGTTTGTGAATACTATATGTGTGTATACATATATGTATATACATATGGTATATATAGTCACAGTATATATACATACATACATCATATATTCATACATATATGTGATATATATCTATATCTTTGGATATAGATACATATACACATACTTTATTGGGATTTGAACTCAGCACCTGGGTACTGTCCCTTAGCTTTTTCATGCATGCTACCACTTGAGCCACACCACCACTTCTGGTTTTTTGATGGTTAAATGGAGGTAACAGTCTCATGGGTTTTCATGCTAGGGCTACCTTTGAATCACGATCCTCAGATCCCAGCCTCCTGAGTAGCTAGGATTACAGACATGAGCCACCAGTGGCTGACTACTCCTATATTCTCATTGTATATTATCTCAGTATCTTGTCACATTTAACTAAAACATTTAAAAAGTACCTTTTGACAATCAAATCCCAGTTTGTAATCCAGTTTCCTTTGTCTTGAAAATGACATTTTACAATAGGTTCCTTCAAATCAAGATCCAAAAATGGTCCTAGCAAATTTTTGTTTGTTGCATGTTTTAAAAAACAAAAACAAAACCATGTGCCAGGGCTCATGCCTATAATTCTAGCTCTTCAGGAGGCTGAAATCTGAGGATCTCAGTTCAAAGCCAGCCTAGGCAGGAAAATCCATGAGACTCTTATCTCCAATAAACCACTAGAAAACTGGAAGTGGCACTGTGGCTCAAGTGGTAGAGCGCTAGCCTTGAGCTGAAGAACTGAGGGACAGCCCTCAGGCCCAGAGTTCAAGCCCCATGACAAAAAACAAGATGGGCACTGGTGGCTCACCTCTGCAACTAGGATTCTAGCTAGTTAGAAGGCTAAGATCTCAGGATAACAGTTCAAAGCCAGCAAAGTTCATGAGACTTTTATCTAATAAAATAATCAGGAAAAACCAGAAGTGGTGCTGTGGCTCAAGAGGAAGAGTAATAGCCTTGAGCAAAGAAAGCTCAGGGACAGGGCCCAGGCCCCAAGTTCAAGCCCCAGGACTGGCCAAAAAATAAAAGGATCATGAGACTGCAGTTTATTTTTTTTAATTTAATTTAATTTTATTTGTGAACATACTGTAAAGAGGGGTTACAATTACATGGGCAGGATAATGCGTACATTTCTTACCAAGCATTGCAGCCTCCTCCTTTGTTTACCCTTCACATCCCCTCCCAACCCCCCCCCCCCCCCCCAATCCCAATCCTTCTCCTTCCCCCCCTTCACCCCCCCCCCACACACCGATGTTGTAAAGCTCGTTTTGGACATGACAACTTGTACTTCTCATTGTTGCAACAGGTCCACCTGTATCCTTAAACAACTGGTTTTTCCCCATCTCCTCCACAAGTTATACGGACATCAAATATAGTGAAAGCAGGGGTTATACTGTGGGGGAGGGACATCAGTTTGTTTATTTTTTCCCCTTAGCAATATGCCAGAGAAGTTTCCACGTCAGTATGTAAAGAACTAGGCTATGAATACCCACAGGTCTGTTATATGGGGTGCACCATATTTTAAATCATTTCCAAACTTACACTCATTTACTCTGTTTCCCATTGTTTACGTCTGTTATTAGTGCTATAATTATCATTTGGCCTTATGTGCTACTCAGAGAGAAAGAGAGAGAGAGAGAGAGTGCACTACTCTTGGCCTCATGCTATCTTCTTTTTTTTAAACCTTTGCCATGTGCTTTTTAAAAAAAATTTGTCAGTCCTGGGGCTTGAACTCCTGGCCTAGGCGCTGTGCCTGAGCTTCTTTTGCTCAAGGTCAGTGCTCTACCACGTGAGCCACAGCACTGTTTCCAGCTTTTGAGTAGTTCGTTGGAGATAAGAGTCTCACAGAGTTTCCTGCCCTGGCTGACTGCAAACCATGATCCTTAGATCTCAGCCTCCTGAGTAGCTAGGATTTTAGGTGTGAGCACTGGCACCCAACTTGTGATATATATGTATAGATAAATAGATAGATAGATAGAGATTATATATAGAGAGAGATCTATATCTCTGGATAGATATCTCTCTATAGAGAGATATCTATCTACATATGGAGAGATATAGATCATATATACATATATATGTATATATATCTCAAATATATGTGAATTTACAAACAGGGTCCTCCTGGACCTTAGAAATATGATCTGATCTGAGAACTATGCTCCTTCCTCATCCTAAAGCCATCAGGACCTGGCTCCAGAGCCTGAGTTGTGGGTTCTGAGAAAAACTGGCAGTAGAAAGTAAGAAGGAGGAGCTATTACGAATGGAGTTGCTTTCCTGATTTCAGCCATGCTCTTCTCATTGTTGGCATACAGAAAAGCCATTGATTTTTGAGTGTTAATTTTATACCCTACTACTTTGCCAAAGTTTTGAATCAGCTTGAGTAATTTGGAAGTGGAGTCTGTGGGATTTTTTTAAAATACAAGATAATGTCATCTGCAAAGAGGAAGAGTTTTACTTCGTCTTTCCCTATTTGGATCCCTTTTATGTTTGCATCTTGTCTTATTGCTGTAGCTAGGCATTCTAATACTAAGTTGAAGAGAATTGGAAAGAGTGGACATCCTTGTCTTGTTCCTGAGTTAAGAGGAAAGGGCTTTAATTTTTCACCATTAAGTATAATGCTGGATGTAGGTTTGTCATATACAGCCTTTATTGTATTGAGGAATGTTCCCTGGATTCCTAGTTTTTCCAGAGTCTTCATCATAAAGGGGTGGTTGGATCTTGTCAAATGCTTTTTCTGCATCTATTAAACTAACTTTTACCAAAGAAGTGAAGGATCTCTATGATGAAAACTTTAAAAACGTGAAAAAGGAAATGAAAACAGAACTTAGAAAGTGGAAAAACCTCCCATGCTCCTGGATTGGAAGGATCAAATCGAGAAAATGACAATACTGCCAAA
Source organism: Dipodomys ordii (assembly GCF_000151885.1). Classification (NCBI taxonomy): domain Eukaryota; kingdom Metazoa; phylum Chordata; class Mammalia; order Rodentia; family Heteromyidae; genus Dipodomys; species Dipodomys ordii. The sequence continues at coordinate 13,330,687 of NW_012267273.1, forward strand.
GGCTTATCTACAAATTCAATGTGAAACCTCTCAATATTCCAATCTATTCTTCAAGGAAATAGAAAGAGCAATCCAAAATTCATTGGAACAATAAAAGACCCCAAATAGCAAAAATGATCCTCAACAAACAGAACAGTGCTGGAGGAATAGCAATACCAAATTTCAAACTCTACTACAAAGCCATAGTAATCAAAACAGCTTGGTACTGGCACAAGAAGAAACCTCAGGACCAATGGAATCAAACTGAAAACCCAGAAATGAACCCACAGACCATCTAATCTTCGATAAAGGAGCTAACAAAATAGAATGGAAGAAAGACAGCCTCTTCAGTAAATGGTGCTGGCAAAATTGGTTAAACGCCTGTAGAAAATTAAAGCTAGATCCATATATACATCACTATGCACCAGAATCAACTCCAAATGGATCAAAGACTTTGAAGTAAAAGCAGACACCCTGAAAACATTACAGGACAGATTAGAAGAAACCCTAGGTCTCCTTGGCACAGGCCGAAATTTTCTTAAAAGAAACACAAACACAACAAATCAAATCAAAGAAAGGTTGGACAAATGGGATTGCATGAAATTGCAGAGCTTCTGCATGGCAAAGGACAGAGCTAGCAAGATCAATATAAAGCCCATGGATTGGGAGAAGATTTTCAGTAGCCATACAACAGACAAGGGTCTCATAGCTAAAATATACCTCAAAAAATTAAATCCCGGGGGCTTGGAAGTTGGCTCAGTGGTAGAGCGCTTGCCTTGCATGCCTGAGGCCCTGGGTTCGATTCCTCAGCACCACATAAGCAAAAAGCCGGAAGTGGCGCTGTGACTCAAGTGGTAGAGCGCTTGCCTTGAGCTGAAGAGCTGAGGGACAGCGCCCAGGCCCAGAGTTCAGGCCCCACGACCGGACCCCCCCAAAAAAATCCCCCAACAACAAATCCTCAAAGAAACAACTGCCTGATTAATAAGTGGGCTAAAGACTTAAAAGAGAAACTTGTCTGAAGAGGAAAGAAGGATGGCCAATAGCTACATGAAGAAATGCTTGCTGGGAAGGTGGCTCAGTGGTAGAGTGCTTGCCTTGCATGCCTGAGGCCCTGGGTTCGATTCCTCAGCATCACATAAGCAAAAAAACAAAAAGCCGGAAGTGGCGCTGTGGCTCAAGTGGTAGAGCGCTAGCCTTGAGCTGAAGAGCTGAGGGATAGTGCCCAGGCCCAGAGTTCAGGCCCCACAACTGGACCCCCCCCCAAATAATAATAATGAAGAAATGCTCAACCTCTCTAGCCATAAAAGAAATGCAAATCAAAACAACACTGAGATACCATCTCACCCCAATTAGAATGGCTATAATCAAGAACTCTAACAACAGATGCTAGAGGGGATATAGACAGAAGGGAACCCTACTGCATTGTTGGTAGGAGTGTAAACTTGTTCAACCACTTTGGAAAGTAGTATGGAGGTTCCTCAAAAGACTCCACATAGTGCTCCCGTATGACCCAGAAATCCCACTTTGGGGCATTTGCCTGAATGGTCACAAACAAGGCAATACTAAAGCTACCAGTACAACTATGTTTATTGCAGCATTATTTACCATAGCTAAGATATGGAACCAACCTAGATGCCCCTCAGTAGATGAATGAAAATGTGGTATATATACACAATGGAATTCTATGCCTTCATCAGAAAGAATGACATTGCCCCATTGGTTAGGAAGTGGAAAGACTTGGAAAAAATTATATTAAGTGAAGTAATCCAGGCCCAAAGAAACATAAGTCCCATGGTGCAATAACTAGTATATGTCTGAGATAAGCAGAAAAGGTCAGATAAATTGATGTTAGGCAAAATGAACCCCAAGATAAGGACACAAGTGGTTTTTTCTTCCTTGCTATTGTTTCTAACATATTTATAAGGTGATTATATTGTTGCTTTGTATGTCCCTCCCCCACAGTATAACCCCTGTTTTCACTGTATTTGATGTTGGTGTAATTTGTGGAGGGGAAGGGAAAAAACAAATTGTTTAAATAGGGATACAGGTGGACCCATTGCAACAATGAGATATACAAAATGCTATGTTGAAAAACAAACTTTACAACTTTGGTGGGGGGGGAGGGAAGGAGGGGGGTTGGGGGGAAGTGAGTGTAGTTGTGGAGATGGGAGGGCAGGGATGGTAGGGGTGAACAAAGGAGGAGGCAACAATGCTTGATAAGAAATGTATTTATTACCTTGCTCATGCAATTGTAACCCCTCTGTATGGTATTTTCACAATTAAAAAAACTTATTAAAAAAAAAGAAAGTAAAAAGGTGCTCCAAAATCTCCAGGGGACCTGGCTATGCTTATAGAGAAGGAAATGCAGAGTTTGAGGTTCAAAGGAATCTCCAAGGAGCTGCTATTTCCAGCTCCCATATCCTCCTACAAACAGGATGTTCAACTATTTATTGTCTTTTCTTGGCTCTGGCTTTTGGATTTCATTGTGCTTCCATTTCTTTACTGTTGGCATTTGTAGAATTGGCCTTTAGCATTCCAGAATAAAAGGAAAGGCTGATTTTTTTGATTTATTTATTTATATTTTCAGTTACTCTGAATCTGGGAAAAAGAAGTTTGGCATTAAAGGGTGCTCACACCCTTTATGTTAACTTATTTGTGGTTACCTTGCCTTTGTATCATTAAGTGATTTCAGGTAATCTGTATTTTGAATCATCATTCTGCTATAGCAAAGCTAAAGACTAGCTTAGCCAACAAGCTAAAAAGCCTACAGCCTACAGAATGGCAGATTTCTGTCAGCTACACAGACAATGGCCTAATATTCAAAATATACAGAGAACTTAGAAAATTAAACCTCAAAAAATCAACAACCCAATTAATAAATGGGCTAATTAGTTAAAGAAAGTCTTCTCGGGCTGGAATGTTGCTTAATGGTACAGTGCTTGCCTTGCATGCATGAAACCCTAGGTTCAATTCCTCAGTACCACATATAGAGAAAAAGCCAGAAGTAGCACTCTGGCTCAAATGGTAGAGTGCTAGGCTACAGGAAAAGAAGCTCAGGGACAGTGCCCAGGACCTGAGTTCAAGCCTAGGACTGGCGAAAAAAAAAAAAAAAAAGTCTTCTCAGAAGTAAACATGGCCAATAGACACATGAAGAAATGCTTAGTATCTCTGGCCATAAAGTAAATGAAAATCAATGAGATAACACCTCACCCCAATTATAATGGATAGCCTTATCAAGAAAACCAATGATAACGGATGCTGGAAAGGACGCAGCCAAAAGGAAAGCCTTCATATATACTATTGATGGGAATGCAAATTTGTTCAACCACTTTGGAAAGCAGAATGGAGGTTCCTCAAAAAACTGAAATAACCTAGGATCCAGCAAATTCCACTCCTGGGCACTTATCTAAAAGATTATAAAGTGAGATACAATAAAGCCACCAGCACAACCGTGTTCATTGCAGCACTATTCACTATAGTCAAGGTGTAGAATCAGCCCATTTGCTTTTCAGTGGACAACTGGGTCAAAAAAAATGTGGTATATAAGAGTGCAGCTGAAATGAGGAAAGCAACTCCTTTTTAATAGCCCCACAAAAAAATAAAATACCTAAGAGTTAAATAAAGAAGTGAAGGATGAAAACTTTGAAAACGTGAAAAGAGAAATTAAAGCAGAACTAAGGAAGTGGATAAGCCTCCCATGGTCCTTGATTGGGAGTATTAACATCGTGAAGATGGCAATACTGCCAAAGGCTATCAATGTGATACCTATCAATATCCCAACTTCATTCTTCAATGAAATAGAAGAATCAACCCAAAGGTTCATATGGAACAATAAAAGACCCCAAATAGCAAAAACAGTCCTTAGCATAAAGAACAGTGCTAGAGGAATATCAATACCAAACTTCAAACTCTACTACAAAGCCATAGTAATCAAAACAGCTTGGTACTGGCCCAAGAACAGAACTGAGGCCCAATGGAATAGGACTGAAGACCCAGAAATGAACCTACAGACCTATAGCCACCTAATTTTGATAAGCGAGCTAACAAAATAGAATGGAAGAAAATGGTGCTGGCAAAATTGGTTAGATGCCTGTAGAAAACTAAAGCTAGATCCATATATATATCACTATGCACCAGAATCAACTCCAAATGGATCAAAGACTTTGAAGTAAAAGCAGATACCCTGAAAACATTACAGGAAGGAATAGGAGATACTCTAGGTCTCCTTGGCACAGGCCAAAATTTTCTTAATAGAGGCCCAGAAACACAACAAATTAAAGAAAGGTTGGACAAATAGGATTGCATGAAGTTGCAGAGCTTCTGCATGACAAAGGACAGAGCTAGCAAGATCAATATAAAGCTCATGGATTGGGAGAAGATCTTCAGTAGCCATACAACAGACAAGGGTCTCATATCTAAAATATACCTCAAAAAATCCCCCAACAACAAATCCTCAAAGAAACAACTGCCTGATTAATAAGTGGGCTAAAGACTTAAAGAGAAATTTATCTGAAGAGGAAATAAGAATGGCCAATAGACACATGAAGAAATGCTCAATCTCTCTAGCCATAAAAGAAATGCAAATCAAAACAAGATTGAGATTCCACCTCACCCCAGTTAGAATGGCTATAATCAAGAACTCTAATAACAACAGATGCTGGAGGAAATGTGGCCAAAAAGGAACCCTACTGCATTGCTGGTAGGAGTATAAACTTGTTCAACCACTTTGGAAAGCAAGATGGAGGTTCTTCAAAAGACTCCACATAGAACTCCCTTATGACCCAGCAATCCCACTTTTGGGCATTTATCCAAAGGATCATAAACAAGGCCATACTAAAGCTACCAGCACAACTATCTTTATCGCAGCATTATTTACCATAGCTAAGATATGAAACCAACACCGATGCCCCTCACTAGATGGATCAAGAAAATGGGGGTAACTATACATATAATGGAATTCTATGCCTCCATCAGAAAGAATGACACTGCCCCATTTGTTAGGAAATGGAAAGACTTGGAAAAAATTTTATTAAGTGAAGTAATCCAGGCCCAAAGAAACATAGGTCCCATGGTTTCCCTTGTCTGCAATAACTAGTATATGTCTAGGACAAGCAGAAAAGCTCAAAAGCTATGTATATATGACCATATAAGATGATGCTAAGCAAAATGAACCCCAAGATAGGGACACAAGTGGTTTTATCTTTCTTGCTGTTGTTTCTAATGTATTTATAATGTAATGTATGATTTTTTTTGTATGTTCTTCCCCCATGGTATAACCCTTGTTTTCACTGTATTTGATTCTGGTGCCCTGCATCTTGTATGTACAGTTTTCTAATTTGGGGAGGGGAAGGGAAATAACAAAATGCTGAAACAAGGATACAGGTGACCCATTGTAACAATGAGATGTATAAGATGTTATGTGTCGAGAAACGAACTTTACAACTTTGGTGGAAGGGCGGGGACAAGGGGGAGCTGGGTGGGCAGGCATGTTAAAGGGAAACAAAGGAGGAGGCAATAATGCTTGATAAGAAATACACTCATTACCTTACTTCTGTAATTGTAACCCCTCTGTACAGTATCTTTACAATAAAATATGTAGTAAAAATGTCATATATATACACAATGGGATTTTACACATTAATTAGAAAGATATTGTATCATTTGTAAAGAAATGGAAAGACCTGGAAAAATTATGTTAAGTGAAGTCAGGCCCAGAGAGACAAAGGATGCACATTTTCCTTTATATGTAGAAACTAGATTTATCTTATAAAGTTATAAGTATATGTGTTGAGTGGTATGCATGTGCATATAAATGTATTAACTGAAATATGGTAGATCCAAAGGAGAACTGAGTACAATTCCTTAGAAAGGTAAAGTCAAAGTTCAATAAAACAAATACCAAGAATTGGGGGAGGGGATGTCAAAAGGAGTGAGGATGAATGAAGTGGAGCAGTCAGGGAGAATATAGTCAAGAATGAAATGTATATCCTACAAAATAAAGAAATGAGTGAAGGAGGGGTGATGAGGATGTTGAAAGGGGTGACATTAATGAAGATACATAGTATTCATAAATTGCTTTGTTAAATGGCAACTCCTTTATGCAACTACATCATCATCATCATCATCATCATAGACTAGCTTGAAGTTTCTTCATTAAGAAGATTAAGAGTCTTAAGAGCTGAGCACTGGTGGCTCAAGCCTTTAATCCTAGCTACTTGGGAGGCTGAGATCTGAGGATTGCAGTTTGAAGCCAGCCTGCGCAGGAAAGTCAATGAGATCTTATTTCTAATAAACCACCAAAATGCCAGAATTGGAACTGTAGCTCAAATGGAAGAGTGCTAACTTAGAGCAAAAAAGAAAAGCAAAAAAGGGACAGCGCCGATGCCTGAATTCAAGCCCTAGGACTGGTGCACATGTGTGTGCACACACATCCACATATCTAAAGACTCAATTTGCATCTCGACCATGGTCTTGTTCTTAATCTACCTATGCATTTGAATACATACATGTAATAGTCTGGTCATGGGACTTGAACTCAGAGCCTGGGTACTGTCCCTGAGCTCTTTTGCTCAGGGCTAGTGCTCTACCACTTTGAGCCACTTTGACCTTCAGGGACACTTCTGGTTTTTGAGTCGTTAATTGGAGATAAGAGTCTCATTGAGACGTTTCTGCCCCCCAGGCTGGCTTCAAACCACAATCCTCAGATCTCAGCCTCTTGAGTAGCTAGGATTACAGGTGTGAGCCACTAGTCCAGCTGAATAGATTTTGGTTTTTAATTTTTAATTTTTTGCCAGACCTTAAACTCAGGGCTTAAACTCAGGGCCTGGGCACTGTCCTTGAGCTTCTTTTGCTCAAGGCTAGCACTCTACCACTTGAGCCACAAAACCACTTCTGGCTTTTTCTGTGTATGTGGTACTAAGGAATCGAACCCAGAGCTTCATGCATGCTAGGCAAGCACTCTACCACTAAGCCACATTCCCAGCTTTTTTTTTTGGAGCTGGTTCTGAGGCTTGAACTCAGGGCCTGGGCAGCATCCCTGGGCTTTTTTTTTTCTCAATGTTGGCATACCTCCAGTCCACCATTATGCTAATTAGAGTAATTGGAGATGAGAGTCTCATGGGCTTTCCTGCCCAGGCTGGCTTTGAACCTTGATCCTCAGATCTCACCCTCCAAAGTAGCTAGGATTACAGGAGTGAGCTACTGGCACCCAGCTTTTCTTATTTTTTTGCTGGCTCAGCAGAACCCCAAAGGCTTGTAGATTTGTTTGTTACATGTGTGGATGTTTCTACATGAGAAAAGGCCCCACCTTTGACTTGTAAACCATTCTTCCTCAAGGAATCTGCTCTTGCAGATGGAGAACATTCTGAAAACTTGCTCAACTATCTTGATACCAAGAATGTACAACATCTAGTTAGACCACCAGCAGGTGAAACTGCTCTGTGTTTTTTCTCCAAGAATGCTGAACTAAGCTAATAGGAATTCAGTACAGTATTGTTACTAGAAATTCAGCACAGCTAATCAGGCTTGATCCTTGCTTTCAACATGAGAATAATTCAGGAAAGATATGAACATAGTAAAAGTGATAGAAAAGTTTGTTACAAAGGAAATGTGACAGAGAAGACAGCACTTGAGTTCATCTCCAGCCATCTTCAGGTTACAAACATGAGCATTAGGTTTAAGGAGAGGAAGAATTAGGGACAGGGGAGGCTACAGGTATATATAGTTTGAGTCTTGGTTACAAGCATGGCATGGCTGGTTATTATCTCAGTTTTGGTTCTCCAGAGTTCAAAAGTTGTTATCACTGTCAATTGACAGAAGCATTTTTCTAGCTTCCGTTGCAGCCTGATCATTATTGATAGTTATTTGTACTTAGGGTGATCTGTAAGATCTTGTTGTTACTTAAGGGTAGTGTTAAATCCTTTGTCATAAAGATTGGAAGTGGAGGAATGGCTCATGTGGTAGCCTTGAGCAAAAGAGATGAGTGGAAAGTTTATTAGAAAGTTTATTGAACTGGGGTTTGAACTGGCAAAAACAAACCAACAGCAAACAATAAAGATGTTTTTGCCTTATCCTTTTTAGAACCCAAGATGATTCAAAAGTAACTGGAGAGAATGGCTTAGAACAATGACAAACACAAAATGGAAACCCAGGTGCTTTTCTCCTACTTTTGGTTAATTCATAGCAGAAAAATTATTTAAGTACCTGTTACAAATGCACTTTTCAGTAGACTGAAAGTGGGTTGTCTCTGTGGTAAGAACGACAGGATTAGCCTTTGGGGTTTGAGTATTTATGGAGAAATTCCTATCCCTAGGTTTAGTCTACAGGGCTGTGAATCAGACAGTTTAATTACAATATTTTCTCTGAGACTTTGTGATCTCATCCTCCATTTTAACTCACCTTTGCATTTTCCCATGGCTCATGGCTAGCTGCAACTTAACATGCCTCACTGGCAATATAACAGGTACTCAGCAATTGCTTGTACTAAAGGCATGGACTCTTCCCTTTGGCCTGCAAAGGTCCAGAAATCAATGAAAAGCAGATAAAAATTCAGGCATCTTAGCCAAGCATCTGTGGCTCATGTCTATAATTCTAGTTACTCAGGAGGCTGAAGATCCGAGAATCATGGTTCCAAGTTAGCCCAAGGCAAGCAAATCTATGTGAGACTTTTCAATTAACCAGAAAAACAAAACAAACAGAAGTAGAAGTGTGGCTGAAGAAGTGGAGCTCTAGGAAGTGGCTTTGTGGCTCAAGTGGTAGAACACTACCCTTGAGCACAGAGGCTCACAGACAGGGTCCAGACCCTAAGTTCACAACCCACACAAAAAGAGAATAACTGGAAGAAATAGAGCTCTAGCTGTGAGTAAAAAAATGTTGATCATGAGTATGATATTAAACAAAACCCCAAAACTTGGACATGTCTGTTTCCATTTTGCCTATCACCTTTGCTCTTTGCCATTCTCTTCACTTTCCTTGGATTCCAGAGAGACAGTTGGGTAAACATTTGTGAAAGGAGTCCAATGGTCTACCCAGGCAATTATAACTTATTTATTGGCCTTAACTGACCAATCCTAATGTAATGCTAATCAAACCACATTTTTTGCTGAGACTGCTTAAATGTGTCCATCTCTGGTGCCCTGCTCTAATTCTTCCTGTCCTATATAAACCTGAAGCTCATGTCACTGCTAGAAGGTGGGCTAAAATGCTTACTTTCCCTCCTTCCCCAGCCTTGCATAAGGATGTTGAATAAATCCTGTCTTGCCTCTTTTTTTTTTTTTTTGGAACTTTACAACTTTACAATTTTTTACGAACTTTACAACTTCAGGCAGTGGAGTGGGGTAGGGTGTGGGAGGTGGGGGAGGTAAGGGATAGTGGGGACAAGGGAAGGGGTAACAGTAATCAATAAGTAATGTACTCATTGCCTTACTCATGTAACTGTAACCCCTCTGTAGAGCATCTTTACAATAAAATAAAATTTAAAATATAAAACATAAAAAAATTAAAAAATCAATATCATAGAATATTTTTTCAAGGTGATATTAGAGTGCTAGAGTATACTCATTTATATCCAACTCACATTTTTTTAATTTGTGTTTTAAGATTTCTGAAGATTATACTCAAACTTATTAAAGGTTCTTGTTGATGACAGTGTACTTAAATATAACATTTGCCATTATTCCTTATCAAAGACCTGTGTGGTAAAATAGGTATAATGGACAACATCCAAGTCCTGTCTTGCCTTTTCATCATTATTTCTGTTTGTTTGGGGCGGGGAGCAAGTAGCCGACCAGAACATTGGAACCACCTGGAGTTAGGGCTGTGGCCTTGGAGTCTATGACAGCAAGGAAGGAGGTCACGCTATAGAGACCTGCCACAAAGCCCTCTGTTGCAGGCCCAGAGACATTGGACACACCAGACTCTAGGAGAGGAAGTTGATGTAACAATCTAATGTTGTCTAATTGAGCTTGTGCAAGAGAGGAAAAAGCCCAAGGGAGAGAAATTTAAAACAGCAACTAAAAAAGAAAAACCAGGAGGAAAGCTAGTATTTGGCTAGAAACAACTGGCCTTATTCCATATCTTCAAAAATAAAAATAAAAAATCAATCCACAAGACAAAGTTGAAGATTTTGATTCCTCTTATAAATTTTGTCTATTTACATTCATTTCAAGCTTTTAGATTATGATCTTTATATCAATATCCTTTATGTTTCCTCTTCCTTACCTAGAGGCATGCATTAAAATCATCATAAGAAGCAATTCCTCACTCAGAAGCAGAGAAATAATAAATATTCAGGAGGATAGAGAAATACAAGCAGTTTAGTCACTGTATACATGTGCATTGGATTAATGCTGAAGCTGTTATTAAGCACTAATTTCACCTTGGAATCACATTAGTTGTGTTACTACAAATTGGTAAGTAGTAACCTCTTTTTTAGATTAGCAATCTCCTAATACAAGCCATTGTTTCTAGAAATGACTGTGTTGAAATGTCAGTAGTCCTGTAAGTTTTATGAAGATGGGCTCCACTAACATTGACCTATAATGGTAGCCATTGGTCACAGTTGGCCATTTAGGTTTAATTAAAATTAAATGTAGTTGTAAATCAGGTTCTTGGTCACACTAACTGTGTTTCTAGTACATAGTAGCTTCATATTGGTCAGATAGAAAGCACCTCCTTCATCATAGAAAGCTCTGTTGGGCCCAGTGTTGGCTCACACATATAATCTTAGCTAATCAGGAGACTAAGATCTGAGGATCAAAAATAGCTGGGGCAGGAAAGGTCATGAGACATTTGTTAGCAAAATGAGCTCCCTTCCCATTGCTCAGTATACTCCTTCCCCTCTCCACAGCTTAGCATACTCCCTTCCTAGGCAACACTAGGCCCATTTAGTAAAGGCAGTGAATAATCAGCCTCCAACCCCCTTTACCTTGGGATGGCACTTCTCTGGGGCAGCTACTACCATAGAAGAGCAACAAGAGCCCCTTAGAGTGACCTTCAGGTCTGGTCAGCTGCAGGACCCCTTATCTACTATTTGGACAGTAGCTATAAATCCTAGTCCACCATGATGCAGCCCCTGGCCTTCACATCCACACCAGGGTCTCCACTTCCTCGCCCCTTCTAGCCCCTCCTAAGCCTCCTAGGTTATATAAGTCTCAGACAATAGCTGGCGCTTCTTCTCACTTTTCCCTTGTGAGAAGGGGTCTTGCCCACCCTGGCAATAAACCTTTCTTTGTTCTCTGTACCTGGATGTCTGTGTGGTTCTCAGGCAAAGTCTAATTTATCCTATCAACATTTCTCACAGAAAAAGCAGGAAGTTGGGCGCTGGGAGGGTGGCTCAGTGGTAGAGTGCTTGCCTTGCATGCCTGAGGCCCTGGGTTCGATTCCTCAGCACCACATAAGCAAAAAGAAAAAAAGCCGGAAGTGGCGCAGTGGCTCAACTGGTAGAGCGCTAGCCTTGAGCTGAAGAGCTGAGGGACAGCATCCAGGCCCAGAGTCAGGCCCCATGACCGGACCCTCTCCCCCCCCCAAAAAAAAAAGAAGAAGAAGAAAAAAAGAAAAAGCAGGAAGTGGCATTGTGACTCAAGTGGTAAAGCATAAGGAGCTCAGGGAGAGCACCCAGGCCCAGAGTTTGAGCAAAAAAATAAAAATAAAAAATAAAAAAATTGGACTGTTGTGAAGACAAATAGGATTTTCAGTAATGTAACAAATAGGGATTTGAACAAAGGAGGAGGCTACAATGCTTGATAAGAAATGAACTCATTATCTTGCCATGTAATTGTAACCCCTCTGTACAGTATTTTCACAAGAAAAAGTATTAAAAAACTAAATAGGGATTTGAATTTTAGCAAGCTTATTCTGTCACTTCAATTGGTACTGGAAATCTGCCATTGGGATACAATATGTGGCTATTGGAGAGTTTCAGCAGCAGTGGAAATAGAGAAGAGGAATTGGAGAAAAAATTAGGAAAGGGTTCAAGAGCATTGGCAGAATGAGTGGCTGGGGGACTAGAGAGAGGAGTCATGATAAGCAGCCCAGTGAATTCCAAACCTACAATATTAATTACCTCCAGCTCACTTGCCATCCATTCTTCATAAAAAGTAGGTTTGAAGGGTTAAAGTCTTGAGGCAGTGACCTCTTGTTGCTTGTTTATTAAGATCAGCAAATTCTGTCTAGCAGAGCAACACGTGGTGGTAATCCAAACACCTGGTTGGTTGTGTGCCTTTATAAGCCCTGCAAATCTTTAGCTCGGGGCTCTCCTCCTAGGCTCTGCTGTGTTGGAGTGTAGGACGAGGCCCGAGCTTCAGCCTGTCTAAATAAAACCTTAAAACAGCTGTAAAGTCTGACTCTCAGTGGTCTTCTTGGTGGTGGTCCTGCAACCTGGACGCAACAGGTTGTCCTGGGGCTGGTGATTTAGCTCAGTGGTACAGCACCTGGTTAGCATGTGCAGGGCCCTGAGATTGATGGGTCTTTCTAACTCACAAATATGGCCCATGTTCTCCTTCCGTATAGGCCTACTGTGAGCAAGATGAGTCTCAACCCCTGAGGCAGCTTGCTCCCAAGGCTCAGGTGGTGCTGGCCTTACTACACACTTTCACTATATGGGGTTCCTCAAGAAATCTTTTCTGGCTCTCCAGGGCTCCAAAACTTCCCCAGCATCACCTGTCTGAGTCATAGCCCTGTTCTCAGCCAGGCTTCTACAGCCACAATACAATGTGTGCCAGACCACGCTGAAGCCTAATTGCCTGTTTGTCCCATAGATAGAAGTCTAAGTGCTTAACCTGCACTCACCCACACCTGTCTAATGAAGATACTATTATTATCCCCATGGGACCAACAAAAAGGAAACAGATTCTGCCCTCCCCCCCTCCCCTACCCCAGGACACCAAGGTAGCAACTCCATCCAATCCAGGGAAGTCTCAGGTCCACATCTTTAATTGATATGTGGGCTCTGGTTTCTTGTTCATTACTTTCTTTGCCTTTCTTTCTATCTTTCCCTTTCTTCTTTTTTTCCTCTTTTCTTTTCTTTTTCTTTTTTTGAAGCTTGCAGTACTGGGCTTAATCTAAGGGCCTCTTGGTCTCATTTGGCATTTTCACTCAAGGCTGGCGCTCCATTTCTGGCCTTTTACTGGTTATTTACTGGCTGGAATTGCAACAGAAATCCTCAGATCCCAAACTCCTGAGTACCTAGGATTACGGGTATGAGCTACTAGTCCTTGGCCTCTTGTTCATCACTGTAACCACGGGGTAGAACCTGGCTCATACATGGATGTGAAGTCATTCTTGTTCTTCACAAGGGGTCCTTATTCCAAGGCTGTCTGTAAGAATTAACTTGAAATGATCAAATGAAAATGTTCTTAAATATAGTCATTAATTCACACATACTTTTAGAACATTTACTGCATGTTCAGCTCTGGGCTTAGTGCTGGAGACAGGAGGAGAGCACCTCTGCCCTTGAGGAATTCACAGGTGTAGGAGGAGTTCAAGAATGACTAAAGAAAAACGATACAACAGATCCTTTTTCTATTCCTCTCTCTTTCTTCATGCATTATTTATTATTTCCTTCTCCTAAAGGTAATTCTGCCCAAGATATTCCTAACTATGCCTGCGGTAAGCTTCCTGTAGGTCCTGGGGAAGTTAAAGAGGATGTAGAGTGGGGGTGTAAGTGTGAGGCTGAAGTTGTGAAGAGAAGGGCTGGGAAAAGCTTGACCAGAAAAGGTTCCGGGGCCTGTAGCACAACAGACCAGTGCTGCCATCTGCTGGCCTGTAGTAGATACACCTACAGCTTCCCTAAACACAGTTTGCTTAGATTAGAGAGAAGGAAACTGATGTAAGATTTGCTCAAGGCCACATAACTGGACAATAGGACCAGAAGCCAAGTTCATGGTTCCTGTCATCAGACCTGATATATGTGAATTTGAACATAGGGAATGTGCAATCTAGTTTTCTAATGCTTCTTGTTTATCTTAACCATAGTTACCAATGTTCGCCTGTGTCCTACCCAACAGTATCTCTGTACAGCCCATCCTCTCTCCAGTGACTCTCTCCCTACAGTTTCTTAGCCTATGGTAACATTTTGTTATCTCTTCCTATATGAGATAAAAGTGTGTGTGTGTGTGTGTGTGTGTGTGTGTGTGTGTGTGTGTGAATACTGGAGCTTGAATTCAGGCCTTCATACTCTCTGTTGGATTTTTCAATAACAGCTGGCTCTCTACCACTTGAGCCACACCTCCAATTTAGGCTTTTTTCAGGTTAACTGGGGATAATAGTCTTGGATTTGTCTGCCTGGACTAGCTTCTAAATGCTTCAGATCTGAGCTTCCCGAGTAGCTAGGATTACCAGGCTGAGCCACAAGCACCCAACAGAGATAATTTTTTTAAGCTTCTAGAAATAAAATGAGAGCATACAGTACTTATCTTTCTGTGCCTCAGTTATTTTCCTTAACATAATGGTCTCCAGTTCCATCTGTGTTGCTGCAAAGGAAAGGATTCTGTTCCTTTTTGTGGATGAATGGCATTTTAATGTGTATACAATGCCACATTTTCTTTATCCATTCATTCCTCAATGGATACTTTGGTTGATACCCTTTCTTGGCTGTCATAAATATATCACACACATGATCAACATCTTTTCTCATGGAATTATGCCATCATACATCTGATAAGCACCTGCCCTGTCCTTTCTATATTCTCCACTCCTGCTTAGCCTTTGCTTTGGCTTGGTCAGAAGCCAATAACATGTGAAAACGGCATTTGAAGTCCTAGAGAGCAAACGTTTGACAGATAGCTGAAAATACCCCCAGCTCCTTTCTTCCTGGAGAACTTCACCTGGTAGAATACTAGTAATTTACATGGATGCCCTTCCAGGTTCCCCTTTCTCTGGTAGCAGGGACCAAAGCTGGCACTGGTGTATATGTGTGTGTGTGTGTGTGTGTGTGTGTGTGTGTGTGTGTGTGTGTGTGTGTACAGTGTAGCTTGTGCCTAGTGAGCCTCAGGTTCTGAGTTCTGTCGGTCAAATATTTCTTTTCTACTGGGCAAGCATGGCTCTAGCTTGTCTTGTGAGCACACCCATTCTTTGGACCTATCCACTCATCCAACATTTGCCTACCACCACTCCTACTTAGAGAGCGCTGAGAAAGGAGTGACCTTCACTTTGTATAAAGAAGAAAACCTTCCCATTATCTTATCTTCTGGGCCATTGTTCTGAAGAGGTCATTGGGGAAGGTTTAACCCAGCCCTTTTGGTGTTTTGATTTTGGTGATTGGAGATAAAAGTCTCTTAAATTAACCTGCCCAGACTGGCTTCTAATCTCTACCCCCAGATCTCAGTCTCCTGAGTAGCTAGGATTACAGGTATGAGCCACCAGTATGTAGTATGAGCCTGATATACTGATTTCATAGTGTATTGCCCTTCCCAGCATGCCAGGCTGCTAAGCATCTGGTGGCTAACCTCCTTCTACCATATAGTTTTGCTGCACTTCCTTTATAGAACTCAAATTATCAGGAGGAAAAACTACTCTCTCTCACACACACACACATCCCTTAATCTCTGGGAAATAAAGATGAATTCTATTGTGTCTTAACTACTAAATACATTTTAAGCTAAGGCTGTAGCTCAGTGGCAGTGTTTATGCTAATATATACATTGCCCTGGGTTTGATCCCAGTACTAAATAGATAGGCAAATAATTTGTCAAAAGTATTAATACTTCAATTAAAGTTTTATTTCCAAAGATATTTTATGTTTTTGGTTAAAGGGGCTAGTACGACAAAAGCATCCTGGCTTCAAAAGCCAGCAAAAATGAATCTTTTCCAATCTCATCCTTAGAGATGAGGAACAGAAAGTTTGCTACTTAAAATATTATGCTACCTCTAGACAACAGCTAGACATTTAAAAATAAACATTTTAATCATTAATTAGGAACATGTCTGTCATAATACAAGACATCAAACCACCTTGATATTAATATTTTCCCATGTGATACAATTTCTCACAGGCTCAACAAAACAGGATATAGCAACATCCAACAAAGGTAAAGGCAATTTGTATAAAGTTAGAGAAAGCGAAGAGGGATGATGTCTAACCATTTTTGACTCTCTAGAAAGAAGTAACAAACAGTATCTGGTATGGAAGCACCCATGAAACCTGCAGAAAGATCATGAAGGCTTTGTGGTAAAGGGATGGCTCTTACCAGGTTTTGTTTTCTTTCACAAAATGTTAGAAAGGATTGTCCAGGATGTTAACTCTCATCAAGAATTTGTTCTTTTGAACATCTTGAATGCTTATCTTGCCTGATGCAATTTTGTCCCAGGTCGGGAGACTCAAGACAGTGTGCAGCCATTGGTCTGATGTTAACTCAGAACTCGAGTACCACCATTCCTTGAGAGGGTTATAGGGAACAAAGGGTTAGTGAGCACTCTTTGACTTGGATCAGTGAAACTGGCCTTTATATGAGAAGAAAGTCTTGGCTTTGCACAGGTGGGAGCTCACTCATAACTATCCTCTATCCATACAGTTTCAAGGCTCTCTTCCTGTAGTCTGTTTACCTTGGCTAGCAAAATTTTTGTCTCTAAGGCAGCCTTAAGCAAGAAAGCTAAGGGACAATGCACTTGACTTCCAGTCCTAGTTCCAGTGTGTGTGGGGAGGGGAGTATATGGAACATATTTCCCTCTTCTACATTTTGCCAAGCAAGACCACAACAAGAGGCACCATCATTGAAAAACAGGCTTCTCTAGCACCACTAAAACTGTGAGCAGTAACTGTCTATTATATATAAATTTCACAGTCTGGGTATTTTGTGATAGCAGTCCAAATGGACTAATTAAGAGTGACCTAACTAGAACGTAGCCTTCTGGGCCTTTCTTAGAAGGGTGAGAATCCTGTGGCAGCTTAACAGCTGATACACACCTTGCTCATATTCAGCCAGCATTTCTCCAGCATATTACCCTGTCTTTCACAGAGCTGCAAGGCTGTGTTCAGAAAGAGGTCACAGTTTTCCCCATCTCCCATTAATATGCAGACATAGGCCATCAGGTGGTAGAGTCTTGGGTAGAAAACAGGGCCAGTGGTGTTTTGAGCCACAAGACGCTCTAAGTTCTAGAGAGGGAAAGAGAGAGAGATGCAGAGAATATTAAGATAAAAAATATCCTGACTAATAAAGGGTTTCAAGGACTTTCCTGCTGGGGCTAATCAGGAGGCTGAGATCTGAAGGTTATGGTTCAACGGCAGCCTGGGCAGCAAAGTCGGTGAGACTCATCTCCAATAAACTACTCAGAAAAAGCCAGAAGTAGTGCCGTGGCTCAACTGGTAGAGTGCTAGCTGTGAGCATAGAGTAGCTCAGGGACAGAGCCCAGGCCCTGGGTTCAAGCCCCAGGACTGGCAAAAAACAAAAACAAAAAACTCCAAAAAACCAAATCACCTTCTATTACAAACATGTAGAAATGTTTTCATCTAAAAGAAACAGTCTAGGAAGGTACTGGGTATCGTGCAGACCTGTAATCCCAGCAATTGCGAGGTGGAGGTAAAAGAATTGAGAATTCAAACCTAGTGTGAGACCTCAAAAACAAACAGGAAGAGGAGAGGAAAAGGAGGGAAGGAGGGAGAAGGAAGAGGAGTAGGAGGAGGAAGAGGAGGAGGGGGAGGAGGAGAAAATGGAAAGCCACTAAGGTAGGAATTTATTCTGGAAAAATTGAAACCAGGCCTCACCTTAAGCAGCTCAACCCCACTGTCCTGGGCATTCTCAGATTGCTCTTCAATTTGCTTCTGAAGGTGAAGAACTTGCCCCTCCATGTACCTAATGATTCCTTCATAGTAAAGAACTGTTGGGGTTCTTCTTGGCACTAGGGCTTTAGCTCTGTTAGAAAATTTGTAAAAGTTGTCCCATTCCTGAAGTCTAGCATACCTGTACCATCATAGAGGAGAGAGAACAATCAACATTTACACATAACCTATGCATATCCTCCTGTATATGACAGTCATCTCTAGACTACTTGTGACAATTAATACGATGTACACAATGTATACAAGAAGAAAAAAAAGTCTATAATGAGTATACTTGTAATCTAC
Organism: Dipodomys ordii; assembly: GCF_000151885.1. Taxonomy (NCBI): domain Eukaryota; kingdom Metazoa; phylum Chordata; class Mammalia; order Rodentia; family Heteromyidae; genus Dipodomys; species Dipodomys ordii. The sequence goes on from NW_012267273.1 coordinate 13,348,724, forward strand.
ATCCCCACCCCAAATAGTTTCTCTTTGGGTTTAGCAAAATCCACAGATAGGACTCAGAGGCTGGTTGGCTATAGGGGAAGAATGATAAAAACAACATCCCAGTCAGGCCCTAACAGACACCAAGTCCTATCTCCTCCCCAGTACTTCTCATGGCCATTTCTCCCTAGGGGTTATGAGTTGTCAGTTTTCAGGTAAGATTTCTTTCTAGGAACAGAAAAACTTCCAGCCAGTTCTAACCAAACCAAAGCACCTGCATAGTGGAACCCTTTGCATCCTTGGGCTGACAGTACAACAAACTCCTACTTCAGACTTCATGCATATACACTGCATCTCATATAATTGAAACCATAGGTTGGCAATTTTGTACATGCACTGATCTCTGCCAAAAATCTTCCTCATCATGACCCTTCATTTCTCTAAGATCAGCTGTCTGCCATTACCATGAATTCCCCCAAACACTCCAAATAATCTCCAAATCCTAAAAACTGAAACTTTCTTAACCACATATTTGCTCTTGAGCCATCTAGCTTGAATCTGCTGTTTCCCTTAATTGTGGACTTTCTCTATTAAAGTTCTTGCTTTGCCTCTTTATATTCAGTTCTTCATTGATGGCACTAAGAATCTGAGATCTTCACCTCCATGATCACCCATCTGTAACAAATCCATACTTTTCCCCTACCCTGGGGTGGTGGTTTTTGTCCTATAATCTTTTCTTATCATCCCATATGATGAGAATATAAATAAGTATTATATCATATACGACAACTTTTCTGCACTTGCTGAGGGTGAAGAACTAGGAGATTTCTCAGGTAAATATTTCCTAATACCTTTAAGAGATCTCAGATATAGTTTGTGAGTACTTTTGCTTTCATATAAAACATGTAAGAGAACTGTTCTCATTGAGTGATCAATAGCACATTATTACCAGACTGCTATGCAGGAATAAAGTCCCAGGAGAAGTCCATTTTGGAACTTGAGGATTCTGTTGTCTTCATTTTGGCATATAAACTCTAAACATTCTTCAAATGTCCTATAAACAAAACCTAAATAATAGAGAAACATGAAATCATTGCTGGTACGCATGTGTAGGGGTGTTTGGGGAGAAGAGGAATCATCTTTCTTATCTAGATGCTCCCAATAGACTTTTCCATCAATGAGAGTCAGTAGTCTCTGATCACTTTATGCATCTAGAGGGTTCCATTGATTGCAACAACCATTTGACTGTATTTCCCTGTCCTTGCTGAATCTGGATTACATTATGGATTGTTATGGTTCTATAACATAATTTCATAAAGGCACACTAGGCAGGGGTGGAGGTTAAGCCATACTTTTCTAGTTCAAATGCAGAGCACACCCTAGAATAGCCTGGAACTTCTCCATATTTCCACCCGTACTTCCTCTTTCAAAACCACGTGTGACTGGAGGTATGGCTCAAGAGGTGAAGTATTTGCCTAGCAAATATGAGGCCCTTAATTCAAGACCTAATACTGGAAAAATAATCAGGGTAGAAAATAGCCCTCTGATGGTATTCTCTGGTCTGATGTGGACACTCAGGACTGTCAACCTGTCATTTAAAGCTTGGCAGGAAAGAACTTTGTTTTCCAAATCATCAACAGCTCTCATGGTTAGCAATCCAACACTTCATTGTAAAGCATGAAATTCCTAAGTATATTCCTTAAAAATTAAATACTATGGGGCTGGGAAGGTGGCTCAGTGGTAGAGTGCTTGCATTGCATGCCAGAGGCCCTGGGTTCAATTCCTCAGCACCACATAAGCAAAAAGAAAAAAGCCGGAAGTGGTGCTGTGGCACAAGTGGTAGAGTGCTAGCCTTGAGCTGAAGAGCTGAGGGACAGCGCCCAGGCCCAGAGTTCAGGCCCCATGACTGCCCCCCCCCAAAAAAAACAACAAAACAAATAAAAATTAAATACTAAGTTAGTGCCAGTGATGATTACATATATGAACATCTGACAATGTAACTGACAGCTTAGATCCAAGAAGTCCTTCAAGATTTAATTAATTATTTTATGGCTCCCTTACAATCCTTGCTCCTAAGATCATATCTCCAGGTTCTCTGCATCCCTTTCTTATATGACCATCCAGCCTGAAAACAGACAGTCTTGAAGCCTGGCTCTAACAAATCAACATATGGGCCACACTCCCACTTACTTCTCAGTTCCAAGGCCACACTTACCAGAATAAAGCAGGATATCCAAGCAGACAAAATAGAAAAATGCCTTGCTAAAGATGTGCTCTTCTGCAACAGAAAGATCCCACAGCCACCCCATCACCTGAATCAGTTGCTTGTATCTTTGGAAGAAAAGATGGTAGGATTAAACAATGGAGAGAAAAGGATGAAATTCAGTCATTGCCTAATCTTGGTCCTGCACAGAAATTCAGTGCCAAATATGGCAAAGAGACATAAAAACTGAAACCCGACCTCTGCTCAAGACTGGGACCTAACTCCCTAGTTAGTTGTTTTTTTTGTTGTTGTTGTTTTCTTTTCTCAAGTGGTTTTATTATTCTTTTCTCAAGTGGTTTTATTAGATTTCCTCCAAATCTGGGTGATCAGAACCAGGCTACAATAGCCTGAGCCTCCATTCCTGACTGCTATTCTCTGAGCAGACTTTCCTTTTCTCCATGTACCTCTAAGAGTTAGAGGCCTGATTTTCACAATAGGGAAGATAATATCCCCTCCAGTCATGGACAGAAGAACCAGATGAGGGTTGATATATATGCAAGAATTCTGTTAAAAGACTTAACAGAAAAACAAAAACTGGTATCCAAAGGTAAAAGATGACAATTACCAGTCATGTCATCTTACTCCAGGGTCTTTGCTCCTTTTCCAACAGTATCACCAGAGTCCACCAAGCCCAGAACACGCAATCATATGGTTTTCTAAATTTGGAAAATATTTTAAGATAAATACCTGCTTTTCAAGAAGAGCGATTTGCTAAGTCTGCAGAGGACTATATAGTGTTTGTTGGGATTCCGGAGCAGGGCCCACATCTTATGGGCTCGAGAGCCTAAAAAGAAAACAATGCCAGTATGTATTAGAAGTAATGACCTGTGTCTTCAAGCCCCTGCATGCCCAGACAGCCCTTACCTAACTCAATGGCCAGGTCCAGGTGACCCATTATGAACTTGATGTAGCCCAATGTATCAGCCACATGTGCCACGATTTCAATGCCCTCGCCTTTCAGGGGTAGGTTCAAGATGTGTTCCATGGCCATGATTTCATATTTGAACCACATGCCCTGATAGCCAGTCAGCTGGTGGTACAGTGAATAGTCCAGGTAAGCCTTAACGATCTGAAATGGCAGCAATGGAGGACAGTAGGGAAACATTGAAGTGGAACCCAAACCAGGAAGCAGAGAAAACCACCCAGTTCCTGTCAGCAAACATTTGGGCATCAGGACATACACAAATCAAATCGGATCTAACCAACCAATGACCTCAATGGCTTCTTTTGCCTACCATTCTTAAATAAAAATACAAATATTTTAATCTCTGTAAAAAAATCAAATGTCACCTGTATTTAACAGATATATGCTGACAACTGAGAAGAGCTCTTCAAAGTTTAAATGGTAGGTGCTTTTTTTTTTTTGCAGGAGAAGGGAGGGTAAAGAATGGAGATAAAAGATTTTTTTATGGTTATACTAGGATTTGAATTCAGTGTTTTGTACTTGTTAGGCACATGATCTACTGCTTAAGCCACACTCCTTTAAGCTTTATTTTGGAGACAGGGTCTTGCTTTTTTAGTGGGGAGGGGGTCGAAGCCTAGGCTCACCTAGATTATGATCCTCTTATTTAGGTTTCCTACCATAACTGAGATGACAGGTACATACCACACACCCAGCTTTTTCTATTGAGATGGGCTTTCACAAACTTTTTTGTTTGGGCTGTCCTCTCAGTCTCAGGTTTGGACCCATGACTTGATAGATTCATTTGGCTTTTTTATTCACAGCTATCTTCTACCACTTAAGCTACAACTCCTCTTTCAGCTTTTTGGTGGTTAATTGGATATAAAAGTCTCCTGGACTTTCCTGTCCCAGCTTGCTCTGAATAGTCATCTCAGATCTTAGTAGCTAGGATTATAGGCATGAGCCACTGGCACCTGGCTTGATTCTATCTTTTAAAAAAGAGAATCATTGTTTAAAACTTCCCTCCATAACTTTCATTCTCTGAGTATATTGCAGTTTTCCAGTGGTAATGTGTGTGATATTGCCACAGAATCAAAGTAGAAGTAGGTGGAAGGATCTAGTTTACATCTATAAAGCAAGACATCTATGTAACTGATGGCCATACTTTACTACATTTTTTTTTTGCTTAGAGAAATAGATTTTTAGTGAAAACATGGAATGTGTCTATTACTTCTATTTTAAAGTATTTTAAATTTCCAAGTTTGAGTTCTATAATAACAATTAACAGATAAGACTCAGGTAGATAAAAGCAACTTGAAAACATCAATGCTTCCAAATTGGTCCAGTACTGGGGCTTGGATGTAGGCCGGAGTGCTGTCCCTTAGCTTTTTCACTCAAGGTTGGTGCTCTACCACTTGAGCCAAGGTCTACTTCTGGGCTTTTGGTGGTTGATTAGAGATAAGAGTCTCATGGACTTTCATGCCTTGAGTTTGCTTCAAATTGCAATCCTCAGATCTCAGCCTCCTGAACAGCTAGAATTACAGGCTGATGATTTCCTAGTGCCTGGCAAAAGTTCAGTAATTTCTAAGAATGTGAAGTGATTTGGGGGCCAAAGTGTTTTAAGAGCTGCTGGCAAAAACAACCTAGTCAGGCTTTTATTTTATCCTTATAATTTTCAATTCTAGTTGACTTTGTTAGAATTTTCTCTCCAAATGAGATTCCAAAATTCTAGGAGCAGCTAGAGAAAATGCCCTACCTGGAAATCATTTTGAGTTTCCAGTGCTGTGTTCACTTGCATCAGAGCTGCCAGGTTGCCATAATACTTGTGATGAAAAAAGTAATTTAAGCTATAGATCTGCCATAGCAAGGAGAAGCAAGTGGTTTCCTGGTAAAGTTGTGCCAACTTCTTCTTCCTATTGATTAAGTAAAACAAATGAAACACAGAGAGAGAAGTTTATGATAACTAGCATGTTTAGGGAATACCACACACAGTGTCTCAGGGTAGTTTCAGGAGTTGAACCTGACTTGAATCTGTATCTGCCCCCATTAGTGGCAAGCATGTTTGATTATATGAAACATATTTTCTTCATTTTACAATGAGGACCAAAATGCCTACTTCATGATGATTAAGGTAGGTAAAACACCTGCTCTGTGTGTGTCATGTAATTGCTAATTAAATGAAGCTGTTGAAAAGGCACATTGAGCTCAGTTACCACATTTCAGTCTGATAAGAACCTTATAGGAAAGGAAGGAATAACTAACCTCATTTTACACACCAGGAAAGTGACACTCAAGCCAGTGGCTCCTGGTTACTCAGGAGGCTGAGATCTGAGGATTGCAGTTCAAGGCCAGTCCAGGTAGGAAAGTCTGTGAGACTCTTACCTCCAATTAACTACTCAAAAAATAAAAACAGCCAGGAAGCTGGGCGCCGGTGGCTCATGCCTGTAATCCTAGCTACTCAGGAGGCTGAGATCCGAGGATCATGGTTCAAAGCCAGCCCAGGCAGGGAAGTCCATGAAACTCTTATCTCCAATAAACCACCAGAAAACTGGAAGTGGCGCTGTGGCTCAAGCAGTGGAGCGCTCGCCTTGAGCTGAAGAGCTGAGGGACAGCGCCCAAGCCCAGAATTCAACCCCCATGACCGACCTCCCCCCCCCAAAAAAAACAGCCAGAAGGGGAGCTCTGGCACAAATGATACACTAGTCTTGAGCAAAAACGGTCAGCAACAGTGCCCAGACTCTGTGTTCAAACCCCAGGACCAGCCATGAAAAAAAAATTAACACTCAGATGGGTGAAGTCATTAACTCAAAGTCACATGGCTAGAATGTGAGGGTGCCAGGTTTCAAACCCTATTTACCTCAGTTCCATGTGTTATTTTCTTTATTTCACATTGCTATTGGAGGCTAGGCCTCCACTTGACAAAGGAAATTATATCTATTCTTATATAAGGGGGGCACATTGGACTCAGGGTTTTGTATCACTTCAGCCATTCCCCCAATCCTGTTTGTTTTGATTTTTTTTTTTTTTTGCTGGTCATGGGGGCCTGAACTCTGGGCCTGAGTACTGTCTCTCAGCTCTTCAGCTCAAGGCTAGCACACTACCACTTGAGCCACAGTGCCACTTCTGGCTTTTTCTGCTTATGTGGTGCTGAGGAATCGAACCCAGGGCCTCAGGCATGCAAGGCAAGCACTCTACCACTGGGCCACCTTCCCAGCCCTGTTTTGATCATTTTTGAGATAAGGTCTTTTTTTTTGGCCTGGACCAACCAAGACCACACTCCTATTTATGCTTCCCTCTGTAGCTAGGAAGACAGATATGCACCATCATGCTCAGCTTTTATTTGTTTTTAGGTGGAGATCTCATGAAATTTTTGCCAGTCAGAAATCTTCCTGATCTTATCCTCCCAAGAAGCTAGGATTATAACAGGCATGAACCACCATGCTAACTAGAAATGAGCATTTTAAAACTAACTCCCTGGGGAGGAGGTTTTTTTGTTGTTGTTGTTGAGATTGCAACAATTGCTATAGCAATTTACTCAAGGGAACAGATGCTAGCAACCTTAGGAAGAAACTGTAGAAATAATGCTATTTATCTTCCTCAAGTGAGAGGTTGTCAGCTCTCCAGACTTCCAACAAGGAAGCATTTCCCTAGATATGAATTGTTAGATAAGTAGAATATATGAGATAGGTGGGATATTTTAAAAGCTTCTTTTAGAAAAGTTCAAATATAGACATGGAAACGACAGCACATTATGAATTATATGTTCTTAACACTTAGCTTCAGCAACAATCAATAGTCTCACTTCATCTACCTTCCCATCCACTCTCCACTTTCAAAACCATTATTGTTTGTTTCATTATTAATGTGTATATACTGGCAGGTACAAATCTTAAGAGTCCAATTTTGGCCAATGGACATCCCCATGTAATGCCCATCCTTATCATTGTTTTGTTTTGTTTTTAGCAGAGGGCCTGCTCTTTATCTTAGCACTGAATGATAGAGGGCTGGAGACTGAGGTTCTAGGAGCATTAGTGCTGGCTGTGATTGGAAGGTGGATGACAGAGGGCCAGGGTTTTAGGGCTAAATGAGTAGAAGGAACACTGGGGCTCACTTTATAAAGGGAACCCTCATACTGAGGTCATCTGAACTCCCTTTGACAATCACTGCCTGTGAAATGCAACTCTGGCCGGGGAGCTTCACTGACTTCTGCCTCCCCCTTCTCTAGAAAGGGATCAAACTAAACAGAAGTCTTTATGCCCCAGGATTTGAGGGCTGGTTTGCATCATGTGAAAGTATGTCTCATTAAGGAATAGGATGAAGCACTCATCTTTCCCCAGCATGTTCCTTACTCTGGAGGTAGGCCCTCTTGGCCCTGCTGATTCAAGAAATGGAAATGTCTGTTCTTCTCAACATGGCTTTGGAGAAACAGGGAGATAAAGTTGTAAGGGAAGACTCGATTGAGAAGCTTCAGAGCCTTCCTCAGCATTTTCTTGGCAAGCACCATGTGTCCCATATTAAAGCAGACCTATGGGGAGAGAGGAAGAGAGGAAAAGCAATGAGTCTGGACATAATATATACCAGCAACAAAATATTGTGGGATGTTCCAGAAACAAAATCCTCCTTGGCCCAAATGTTTATGGATGTATGTATGAAGGCTAGGGATGAGGATTTAGCATCTTAGTTCAGTATCAAAATCTATCTCTGAGAAAAAGTTTACTTATACAGGTCCATTTGTCTAGATTGTTAAAAAAAATCTCTTTTTTTTGGTTCTGGGGCTTGAACTCAGGTCCTCACACAGTCACTCAATTTATTTGCTGGTGGCTGGTGCTCTATTACTTGAATTATTTGAGCCACACCTCCAGCCTGCTTTTTTTGGCCATTTGGAGATGGCCAGATTGACTTAAAACTGGGATCCCCAGGATCTCAGCCTCCTGAGTAGCTAGGTTTACAGGTGTCAGCCACTGGTGTCTAGTTACAAACTATACAGATGTCCACCTGTCCCATTCCTGGTAAGTGATAGTAAGGAGGCTGTGTGTTTAGGGACTTGAGGTTATACAGTCTTGGACAAGAATTTGTGGTAGGGGACAAAGTGACAACATGAAAGTATAAAAATAACTTCTTTATGGAAAGACCCAAAGAAAATAGCAGATTTATGCTTTAATGGTTTCTTACCTGACCTTTGAGGGTATGAAAGGTGGCAGACTCAAAAGTCTGACTCCAAGATTTTTCCCTCTTAAGAATTTTCAGAAGCCTTTCTCCTTCATTCAAATACAAATATGCCTGAAAGTAGCATGGGGAGTTGAAAAGCATTGAGTTGTACAGTTAGACCACTGAAAGGCTGTGGGCCCCAGATACTGAAGGAATCACATGAATTGCCTTCCCCCTTAAGTTCCTCCCAGGGCAATTTCCTGCTGTAAGAAATCTATCCCCAGCCTCCCTATTTCCAATAAAGTATACACTGCCACGGATAGCATCTCTACCTGTATGAAAAGCAGGCTCCATTTTTAGAACGAGTTAGGGCGATACCCAGTCCTCCCTTCCTTATAGACGTCCCTCACCATCTTTAGAAGGCAGAAGAAAGTAAGGCCCTAACAACTCTCATCATTTATACTTCAACCTCCTATGGCATCATGAGATTGATGATCCTTGGAACATGTGACATCAAGATAAGATCAGACTTGAAGAGTAAGACAAGTCAGTATCTCCTGGTCTCCTGAAGTCATGGTAAATGTGCAAAAGGCAAGGGGATGGAAGCCTGTTGAGTCTTAATCCAGGCAGATTTCCTGTGGTGAGAATGGAAGTGCAAATGCATTGCACACCATGACACCTAGTAATTCTTTGGCTTCAATGTCTTCTGAATTATTCATGACTCCTTAGGGTATAAATTGGGCTATACATAGCTTTAAAAAATTAACCAAGGGCTTTGAGCATTGTTCAGTTACCTAACACTGAGACACATTAAAAACAAACAAAAAAGAATGTTGCTGTAGGAATCAACAAGGAGCAATGAGATTTCCATGTGCACTCCCTCCTGGCTGTGCAGTCTCTTAAGTTCTCTAAGGGTAGAGTAGGTCTGAGTAGAAACTGCTTACCCTATAGTTATCACCTAGGATGAGATAAGCAGATGCAATTTCCAGGAAGTAATATAAGGCTTTGTTGTTTTCTTCCAAAGCTACAAAATGATGGGCCAGTGGTAAAATGACCATTTGAAGGATCTCCTCACACTGGCAAGATTCCAGAGGGATGATATCTTCCTGAGATGTCCTCATTTTTGTTATAATAAGGTCAAAAAACCCCAAAATCTTTTCCTTGATTCCTTGAGGACTGTTCAAATAAAAAGACCGACAAATAGTACATGTAGTATACACTTCAATAGTAAAAATGTCTTTTAAAACTTTAGAACAAGATAATAAAAACTAATGTAGATGCTACTGACCAAACTCTCCCTGCAACTCCCCTTGACATTTTCCCATTGTACCTAAGAGGCCCAAATGGCTCTTCAGATAAATGATTCTAATTGTGACTTGAATGACAATTATTTATGCATCAACTTTTAAACTATATATATTCTCATACCTGAGATTTTCAGGAAAAAATTCAGATATCTTAGGCATCTCTGCTTTAGAAAACATGATCTCTTCTTTATCTAGAAAATAAGCAGATGAGTTAAATGGGTGATTGAAGTTGTTTGTTTATTTTTAAAGACAAATCTCACTGTGTAGCCCAGGCTGGTTACAAATTCATGATATTCTCTTCCTTAACCTCCCAGATGCTGGGATTACATGGCTGAGTCAGAGTAAAGGTTAAAAACCCTAATTCAGATTCCTGTGATAGAAACTATTGGTTTCTACCTCAATTTCCATTGTTCCTTCTTTCTTTACTTAACTAAGCTCAATTTTATTCAGAGTAGTTACATTTCCCAGCTTCTTTTGCAACTGAGCTGTGGTCATATGACTAAGAGCTGGTCAATGGAAAGTAAGAGGAAATTCTGGATTCCTATTATTTTCTGCCAATAGTAATTCTAATAAATAACTCCCTAATGTGTTGCAATTCAATTAGAATGGAATTTAGCCTAGTTATTAAGACTTAAAAGGCTCCTGGTAATTTTACTAGTTGATCTTGTTTTTACTATTTATTGGCATCCACTAAAAGTCAAATTTATAAAAGTAAATATATGTCTATGATTTTTATACTATAGCCCCAGTAGCTAGATTACTACCTAGTTCCCACTGTATATTTGCTACCTAAATGCAACATAAATGCATGCTTGTTGAAAAAAAATCAATGAGTAAAAACAGTATTCTGTCTTCAACACATACATATATACATAAATAACACTATATATATATATATATATGTTGATGTTGTTGATGATGATGATAGGAGGTGGGCTGTAGCTCTGTGATAGAGTGCTTGCCTACCATAAGCAAGGTCCTGGGATTAATCACCAGGACCTTGTATGGCACCATGTATGGCAAAACAAAATGCAGAGAAAAGTAATATTGGCTAGAGAAAGCAAATAAAGTTAAGGTGTACAAGACATATTCTTTGTCATTATATGATTTACCGATTGAAGGAATCATATATAGTTGTCAATTTCCTTTATTTATAAAGGAGCTATTGTATTGTTTCCTGCTATAAGCAAGATCTGTAAATGTAAAAAGAATAAAAGATATAAAATGTTCAAAAGTTCTCCAAAGAAAGGAGAAAAGTAAGTAGCCTTTGAATCTATTTATTTATAGTTTCACATCCTTCAAACTAAGACGTCAAGTTCAAAACATCAAACTGACATTTTATTTTTGTCTTCTGTCTCTCCAGGTGCAGGACTAAATAGAACTGAACATAAGGCCATATACACAGGAAACATGAGTTCTAAAATTCAGCTATATTCCTAGCCCCAGCTCTAGGAGACACATTCCTGTTTGGGAACCATGTGTTAACCATTCCCTCTTTCTGGAATACTCTTTCCAAACTATAGGACAAAATTCCTACTTCCTCTGTATTACATCTATCTATTCAATGAGGACTCCCCTAAATGCTTTCTACTTCTAACCATACTTTCCCTATTCAACTTATTTTCTGTTTCTCTCCATGGAATTTATTACTTATGGAATGATATGTAATTTACATATTTTTTGAGTTTTTCCCCATTTATTGTCTACTTCTCCAACAAAATGCTGCTTTGTTCACTAGTATATCTGAGGTGTTCAAAGCAGTGAGCAGTGCCTGGCACATAATAACAATTTAGAAAATATATATTGAATAAATAAATGAAATGTTAAGTGAGATTGCACACAGTTCTGGAAACTAAAGGAGTAAGAAAAAGTTGGAAGAAGCTGACAGAGTAAGCCCATGAGGAAGCTCATGGTCTGTAGAGCCTCAGAATGAATTCAGACTCAGAAAAATAACAGTTTTTAAAAAGAACAGAGAATTGAAAAAAAGAATCAACTTCACCACTGTCTGGTTTATGCCAAATACACCATCCTTGAATTTCTTCTAATTATGTCCTTGATCAGTATTACCTAGGGGTCATACTGGATAGACAGAGTATCCAGCCAAGACTAAAGCAGGGGACAATACCAAAAGAAAACTTTCCTGGAAACTCTCGGACAACTCAAATAAGCAAATGTTTAGAAACATTATCATAATATATGACTTGGTTCTGTAATGGGCATTTATATCATCTTAGAAATATTTCACTGAATTGTCTAATAGTAAGTATGAATAATATAATAATATTGAGAGAGTAGGCATAATAGATTTCATCTGATATCCAAGCTCCTCAGGAGGCTGAACTGGGAAGATTTGAGTTCAGGAATTTGGAGTCAACTTGGGCAACATGGCAAGACCTTATCCCTCCAAATTCACATATACACATTTCCACATATGCATACAGACACACACAGACACCCAGACACACACACACATATAGGGAGAGGTACTGAGAATGGATAAAACAGAGTTAAATCTTCATTCATTATAGCAAAAATTAAACAGATAATGTCAGAATTTGACTTGTTAAACAGTAGTGTTAACATGCCATTTAGTGATAGTAATGACTAGAAAGAACAGCTAAGTCAAAAATATTTTCCCCTAATGGAAACGGGGGCTTTTTTTGTTCTGTTTTTTTTTCTTTTTGGTTTGTGCACTTATCTATCTTCAAGAAGGCAATGGTACTCGCTAGATACTATGTTGAAAATGAACTATACAGTTGTGGATGGGGATGGGAGGGAAAAACTGGGAGAGAGGGGTGACATTGTCCAAAAAGAAATGTACTCATTACCTCTATAACCTCTCTGTAAAATGCCTTTATCATGACAATAAAAATTGTTTGCCCCTGAGAAGAACTATAGAAGGTATATAGGTAAGCAGTGGACCAAGAACTTACTATTAAGATAAAATGTTTAGTTATTTTAAAGTCTTTATTTACATCTTATCTGATAGCTTTTTGAACAGATGAGAAATTCTGTTAAGAACAGTCATGGAGCCCTATTCTCACTCAAGGTTCCAATGAAAGATCAACAGAGATGTCACTCAGACACATGTGGTCACATGTGCTCCAGAGCAGCCAAGACTTAGTGCAGGATCCATGAATAATGAATGTCCTTTTCTTTGAAGTTAGTTCCTAGCCAGCCTGTAAGAGGCCAACTGCTCAAACTAGCCTATACACTAGCTATCAGCTTATGTGAACATACCCACTCTCAATAAAATGTCAATATAAAAAGTGTGTGTATGTGTGTGTGTGTGTGTGTGTGTGTGTGTGTGTGTGTGTGTGTGTGTGTGTGTGAAGGGGTGGAGTGAATAAGAGACAGTCTACAGAATCTGGAATATTATTTCCCTGTTTATTATCTTTTCTACTGATGCTTTCCTTGGTTCTTTCAATAGAGCCCTGCCTATGATCCTCCAACTGAGACTCCTTGATTAAGGCAATGCATCCTCTTCAGTTCACTCCCCACACTTTCCTGCTTTTTTTTCCCCCAGAAGTCCTCCTACAGATTTTTTTTTTCAGCAATGTGAAGTTTACTTCTGTATGTAAGGGTGTGTGAGCACACCAAACAGGTGTAAAGCTACTCCTGGGAAGAACTTTACATTTTTATTTTTGTTTTTGTTTTCCTCCCAAGTAGGTTAAATCTGATTAATGGAAACACCTTTTACACTTGTCCCAAACTCTAGGAAGGCAGCTTGATTCTAGTGTAGCCACAGCTCACTTTACTATTCCTAGGTATGAAGCCAGCCTCAAGATATCTAAGTCCTTAAAATGATTTGTGCTAGGCTGAAGATGATGAGAGAAGCATCCATGAGAGAGGCATACTTACTAAGAATACCTCAGCACTTCTAACTCTTCACCAATCTTAGCCCTCGCCACACTCCTCCTCATCCCCACTTTTTCTTAGATCTAGATGAAGGATCACAAACCACCATCAACTTTCAGTTAAGTCCTTTGCAAATTATGCAGGTCTACCCATTACTTTACTTCACATTGTGATATTTATTGTATCTTGGAACCCTGGACACAAATTTCACTGTTGGTATCATGCTACACACACATTACTTTTATGATAATAATAAAAAAGCTATATCCAATTTTGGAAATATATAATGCATGAAAGGACATGTAATAAATACTAGCTCGGTGACATATTTCCTGACATCATTCCAGTCCCAGTGGGATGAGACTACTGTCAGGTCTCACCTTCTCCATGCTCAAGCCCTCAGGAGTCTTCAAACCCTTGTGGTCCAGAGACTTGTTTTAAACTGAAAGCTTGATCTCTTTCTCTCTCTCTCTCTCACACACACACACATTCTCTCTTTCTCTTTCTCTCTTCTCTTTCTTTCTCTTGTTTCATTTTCTTTTGTTTTCTTTCTTTCAGGAGATGGAGAGTCAGACATGGTGGTACATGTTTGTAATCCCAGCCTTTCTAAGGCTGAGGCAGGAAGATCTTGAGTTTGAGACCAGCCTGGGCTACATAGAGAGACTCAAGTAAAAAGTAGATGGAGAAATATTATTTCCTCCTTGGTCAAAGGGTTTGATCAAAAATTGAGGGTGATAATGTTGGTGCACATCTTCAATGCCAGCGTCCCAAACATAGAGGCAAGAGGAGAGTTCAAGGCAAGTCTGGAATATATAGTGAGTTCAAAGCTAGCCTAAGCTACAAAAGGAAACCTTGTCTCCAAAAAATCCAAAACAGGAGTCTGGAGGTCTGGAAGGAGATGGTGAGGAGAAGCTGGGGGCTAAGCAAATTCTTTCTTTTCTTTTTTTTTTTTTGGTCCAGTCATGGGGCCTGAACTCTAGGCCTGGGCGCTGTCCCTCAGCTCTTCAGCTCAAGGCTAGCGCTCCATCACTTGAGCCACAGTGCCACTTCCATTTTTTCTTTTTTGCTTATGTGGTGCTGAGGAATCGAACCAAGGGCCTCATGTATGCAAGGCAAGCGCTCTACCACTGAGCCACCTTCCCAGCCCAAGGCTAAGCAAATTCTTGCATAGAAACCAGTTTTAGTGTTCCAGTGAAAAGTCCAAGGCTAGAGCATCACAACAAGTGTGCTGTCATAGTACAGAGAGTTTGGCCAGAGAGGAAATATCCAGGAGGCTTGGTTAAGGAGACAGATTTGAGTACTGCCAAAGTCTGTAGCGGCAGCAGTGGTGGCGGAAGCTGCTGCTGCTGCTGCTTCTGCTGTGGCCACCATATCAACAGAGAGAGCCTGGGACCAAGGCACCAGAGGCTGTGTACTAGCAGATTCTACTCACCACCTGCAAGAACTGACAAGGAGCAGAAATCTTCATCCTGCTGACCACAGATAGTTGCAGACTGTGGATGGCCCAGAAACCAAGGGAAAGGTATGAGTTTCCCCAAGAAATCCTCACTCCTTCTCATGGAGCAGTGGTGGGAAGGTAGCCTTTCCCTCACCACTGGAGAAGAACTCCATCTTTGATACTGACAAGACCCAGCCAGAGCAGCTAGCACATAACTCAGGCCTTGGAAGAAGACAATAGGAGCCATTCAACAGGTCAAAGGAACCTGACTGTGGGGCTCAGCTACACCCAGGTGAACGTTGCCCTTCCCAGGCAGGGGCACCTCCGCCCATGGAGGAGTGACTTTCTTCACTGGGTAAACAGAGCCAGAGGCTGCCCCTACTCACTGCAGCATAGGCAGCAGACTCAGCTGCAGGAGGGGTAAAAGAAAAACAATTGAAACTCAGTAAACATAAATTATGGGAATGGCTCCAGGCTGGGCTGTGTGAATGTCTCAGGAGCTAGTACCTCAGGGAAAAGCTACTGATTGCTGACAGGCCTCAACCCTATCCACAACCTAGCCCATCACAGCAACTCCAAAGCTAGAGGAAACAGCCATCTCCTCCTTTTGTGATATTCAAAGCAGATCTCCCTCCCACTGAACTAGCCTGGGAGGAGGGACATGAAGTCCCTGATAAGGCAGAGCTTCTTTCTGCCTGCTCAAACAAACTGATTCAAGAAACCAATCAAGCCACAGGAAAATCAAGCATCACAAGCAAACCAAAGACTCCACCAAGGGACTGGTTATGGACACAGGGAAGACACAAGATCCATCCCCACTATAAAACAAACAAACAAACAAAAACCTCAAAACTTTTTTCTACCTGATTTAAAATTTTAAAAAGTTTCTATTTTTTCCCTCATTTTTATTTTATGTGTGTGTGTGTGTGTTTTTCATTCTTTTTATGAGAGGGGGGCAGGATGGGAAAGGGAAACAAAGGAAGAGGCTACAATGTTTGATAAGAAATGTACTCATTATCTTGCCCATGTAATTGTAACCCCTCTGTACAGTATTTTCACAATAAAAAAATAAAAAATAAAAATAAAATTCTTTTTACTCTTTGCCCTTTTGGTCTTTTTGTTTTGTTTTGTTTTGTGTTTTTGTATGACTTAATTGCTGTTCTGTTCATCCCCAGATTATATACCCGTCTTTGACTATTAGACCTTATCCTTCATTGTGTGTGTACTCAATTCACAAACTTTCAGCCTTAACTCCTTTAATTGTAGTATTATTTCTTTACACTTATATAATTTTTAAGTGGTTCATTTTAAAATTTTTTATTTTTTACATTTTTCCTTTTTCTTTATTTCTCTCCTCCTTTCCGTTTATCTTTTTCCTCTGAATTTAGGTCTTGGTTAAATTCTCTCCTTTTCCCTCCCACATTCCTCTAATCTTATTTTCTCCCCACAATTCTCCCTAAACCTATTAATTTCGGGTCTGCTGACTCCTTCTTTGTCTTTCTTAGATCATTGTCCCATAGTAGTTTGTTGTTCAACTAGATTGTATATGTTGAACTAGATTGTATCTGTACTTATTTTGACTGCATTAAACAATCTGTGCAACTATAGGGCTCTGGTTGATGCTTGCCTTAAAATGGTGTTCTAGCACAGAATTCATTTTGCTTTCATATGTAAATGGTGAGAACAAGCTGGAGAAACACAAGAAAAATGCCAAGTCCAGGTATCTCAACTCCTACTCATGATAATCAGGCAACAGAGCCGTTAATGAATAATCCAGAGGAGAGTTACCAAAATGCTCTACAAACACTACTGGTAAACATGCTGAATGAAAAGATTGAAAGCCTGCAAAGCGTGATAGGAAACGTATGAGTGTGATGAGGCTAACCAAAGACTAGTACAGAAACTAGTGAGCATGATGTGGCAAATCAAAGATTAATACAGGAATTTCATGAGCATGAGGAAGCTAATCAAAAATTAATACAGGAATTGCATGAGTAGGATGAGAATAAACAAAGATTAATAAAGACACTCATGGAATCCACAAACAGAAAGCTGGGGGAATCCATGGAGGCCACAAAAGGAATGCTGAATGAAGCCCAACAGAAGGAAAAGGAGTCCAATGAAATGATAACTAACCAACTAAGGGACTGGAGAATGAACACTAAAACACAATTAAGTAGGTAAAGAAGTCCATACAAAATCTAAAAATACAAATCCTCAAAGAAACTGCCTGGTTAATAAGTGGGCTAAAAGACTTAAAGAGAAACTTCTCTGAAGAGGAAATAAGAATGGCCAATAGATACATGAAGAAATGCTCAAGTTTTCTAGCCATAAAAGAAATGCAAATCAAAGCAACATTGAGATTCTACCTCACCCTAGTTAGAATGGCTATAATCAAGAAATCTAATACCAACAGATGCTGGAGAGGGTATGGCCAAAAGGGAACCTTACTGCATTGTTGTTGGGAGTATAAACTTGTGCAACCACTTTGGAAAGCAAGATGGAGATTCTTCAAAAGACTCCACATGACCCATGACACTTCCCTATGACCCAGCAATCCCACTTTTAGGCATTTACCCAAAGGATCACAAACAAGGATATTCTAAAGCTACCAGCACAACTATGTTTATTTACCATAGCATTATTTACCACAGCTAAGATATGGAACCAACACCGATGCCCCTCACTAGATGAATAGATCAAGAAAATGGGGTATATAAATACAATGCCTCTGTCAGAAAGAATGACACTGCCCCATTTGTTAGGAAATGGAAAGACTTGGAAAAAATTTTATTAAGTGAAGTAATCCAGGCCCAAAGAAACATAGGTCCCATGGTTTCCCTTGTCTGCAATAACTAGTATATGTTTAGGACAAGCAGAAAAGCTAAAAAGCTATGTATATATGACCATATAAGATGATGCTAAGCGAAATGAACCCCAAGATAAGAGACACAATAGGTTTTATCCTTCTTGCTGTTGTTTCTAATGTATTTATAATGTACTGTGTGATTTTTTTGTTTCTTTTTTATGTTTTTCCCCCATGGTATAACCCCTGTTTTCACTGTATTTGATTCTGGTGCTCTGAATCTTGTATATTCAGTTTTCTAATTTGGGGAGGGGAATTGAAATAACAAAAATGCTGAAATAAGGATACAGGTTGACCTATTGCAACAATGAGATGTACAAGACACTATGTTGAAAACAAACTTTACAACTTCCAGGGGTGGAGGAGGGTGGGAGGGAGGAGGGAAGGGAAGGGATGGTAGGGGAAAAACAAAGGAGAAGGTAACAATTCTCAATAGGAAATGTACTCATTACCTTACTCATGTAACTGTAACCCTTCTGTACAGTATTTTTACAATAAAAATATAAACAAAAACCTCCCAAAACAACAAAAAAGACAATCTAAAAGAATCACCTGATTCATACCCAATGCTGACGATGGATATCAAGCTCAGTGGTGTCTAGCCTGTGTGAAGTCATAGGTTCAATCCCCAGCACTAACATAATAAATAAAATAAATAATGTAGCTCACACTGTGGAACTTTTTTCTAATCTCTGAGTAAGTATAGTATTATCCAAAAATTCAAGCCTGAATTTTGGGAAGCTCAAAACATGGTGCAGGAATTAAATGGAATAAAGTCTGTCACTCATTCTCTTTTGCTAAAGTCACTTTAGCTTCTGAAAACTCAATTTTGCTGTCTATACATTGAATATAATGCCCACCATGAAGCTGGAGCCAGTGAGAATGTATATGAACTAGAACAAGTATTTATATGGTGTTTATTATGTGCTTAATATTTTATGCACATTTCTCCTTGATTTTTCATATCTTTTTAATTTAGGAGCTCTTCACTTGGTGCCCTGCTTTCCCCATCAGTTTTAACTATAATCACTGAGGCCCTCTGGCAAGGGCAGACAGCACACTAACCCACTTCCTGCTCACCAGGAAGGAGGCTGCAATTGGTGGTGCTGCTAGGTGTCATGGGCCCTTGCATACCTTGAGTCCTCTGTTATTTTCTCAGATCACATGGCTGGTTCTTGTTACTGCTTTATAAATAACTATGTTACTTTTGCTTCTCAGATGTTTTGAATCCTTGCCTTAAACCCAAGCTCTCTTTTTCAGGAGCCTTCTCGCCCTTGCTAATTCTCCCCTACTCATGGTGTTTTTCCACTGGAACCTGTTTGAATCCAGACCAATCTCTCCCTTTACCATATCAGATATCACTTCCCCTACCACCTTCTTGGATTCCATCCCTTGATGTAAATTAATTTAAGCTTGGTTATATTCTACTTTGCTAAAGTCCCTTGTCCTTAAATTCTCTATGACAGGCTCATGGTGAGACTGGCCCTGCTAGACTGAGCTGTATGTACCTCTCTTCCCTTCCTTGTGGGTCTATGTTGGTGAAGTCTCATTATTCTCTGTGCCTGAGCCCTCAGTGAACTTGAAGTCCTAAATATCCAGACCTATGTTTTCTAGATCTTAGTGTCCCTAATTCCCAGGAGCACTTAGGATTCATTAGGAATGAGGTATATTTACTTTGAAATCCATGAGATTTAGCCATCTTCTTAATGGTTTCCATATCCAAAGTATTGAGCCGAATGTCCACTGTGAAGTGGTGATAGGGAATAAAGTCCCTGCTTCTGCAGTGGTCGCACCGATGAGCATTTTCTTCTAAAAAGCGGGCACATTTCAAATGCATGGCTATCTTCTGGTCCTTGAGCCACAGCTCATAGGCTGTTTTCTGCATCATAGGCCTGCAGAATCTAATGATGTGACACTCGATCACTTCACCTTCCATTTCACGGAGCTCTTCTTGTTCACCACGAGCTAAAGGGAACATGAAGGGCTTTTCAGCCAGGCAGTGGCAGCAAATCAGCACCTGCTACCCAGGACAGACCAGTTCTTTAATCTAGATGTTACCTTAACTAAAGGAAATTCCAGGAGCTACTTACCCAAACTATCCCTGGGCTTCAGAGACAAGGAGCGATAATGCACCTCAAATGAGGCCACATTAGCTTTCAGAGCCAATCGAAGATCTTTGCTATTCCGGAAACAATAAAAAATGTTTGATTCCACTAGGGTAGCCAAGGCCTTGATCATCATCTTCATATTCCAACAGGGGAGAATCTCAAACAACAACTCTGTAGTGAAGGTCAGGCCAACAATTGCAGCGCATCTCACTAACATTTGGTGGGAAAGGCTCATGCTATCCAGCTGAACCAGAGAGATTTCTGCAGGTAGAAAGCCATACAAGAGGGAGCTAGTTATCTGTCTATCAGATGCATTTTCCAGGTAGACAACTGTCCTATGATAAGTTTCTTGTTGGCAAAAAAACAAGTTAAGCTGGGAGCCGGTGGCTCACGCCTGTAATCCTAGCTACTCAGGAGGCTGAGATCTGAGGATTGCAGTTCAAAGCCAGCCCAGGCAGGAAAGTCCGTGAGACTCTTATCTCCAATAAACCACTAGAAAACAGGAAGTGGTGCTGTGGCTCAAGCGGTAGAGCCCTCACCTTGAGCTGAAGAGCGCAGGGACAGCGACCAAGCCCAGAATTCAAGCCCCACAACCAACCAAAAAATAAATAAACAAAAAAAGTTGAATGTTTTCTCTTATTTGTGCTAGCTAGAATGTACCTATAAAATTATAAGTAAACACACTGGGTGGTATACAAGTGGTTATACATAAATTAACTGAAGTATAATAGACTCTATGAAGAGCTTAAATAGTATAATCTTTTAGAAAAACTAGGTCAAAGCCCAACAAAATCAACACCAGGAAATGGGTACATCCAAGAGTTGGGGTAGGGCCAAAGGAAGAGGGAAAGATGAATGAAGGAGGAAGGGGAGAGAATGCAGTCAAGAATTCATTGTATATACCATAAAACTAAGAAAAGTAAGCAAAGGGATGCATGGAGGGGGATGAGAACATTGAAGGAGTGACACTGATTAAGATGCATTGTATTCATAAATTGCTTTGTTACGTGGCACCTCCTCCTTTGTACAACTACTTAAAGGTAATTAAAAATACTTAACTAATTCATAAACAGCACTTGTACTGGTAGTCAAAAGATGCATGCAGATGTTACAATCTAAAAATAACATGTCAAAAATGAGACTAAATGATTTAGTAGCACTGCTTTTGTGTTAGAGTATGACAAAGATGTATGAGGAAAGAAGAGGTCATGTAGATCTTGGAAGTCAAGCCTACCAGTCCTGTTCTTTGTAGACCTTCTACAAAGTTGGTCTCCTCTATTTTCTTAAATGGCTCTCCTTTTCACAAGAGCCCATCAGCAATAAGGCCTCTTTGTCTCTCTAAGTGCCCCAGAGATTCATTTACTCTTGCAGCAGATATAATCATCTACATATCATGAGCCAGAGTTAGAGAGTTCATAGCTCCAGTCTCAACTTCTCATCTAAGGTTGAGTCTCATAGCTCACATGGCTTCCTGGATATGTATGTGTGTGTGTGTGTGTGTGTGTGTGTGTGTGTGTGTGTGTGTGTGTGCTGCTGGTCAATTGGAGATAAGAGTCTCATGAAATTTCTTTCCAGGCTGATTTCAAACTGAGATCCTCAGATCTTAGCCTCCTGGGTAGTTAGAATTATAGATGTAAAT
>NW_012267273.1:13370340-13414806 GCF_000151885.1 Dipodomys ordii
TATATATATATATATATATATATATATATACACCACACACACACACACACACACACATCTTCTCTCTTTCTCTCTCTATATGTATATATATATCAGTACCTGGCTGACTATGCTTTTTACTTTCCTTTATCAGTGGTGCCAAAATAAACCTAGGGACTTGTCCATGTTGAATAATACCACCGAGCTATATCCCCAGTCCCTTTGCTCACAGTAGAAGCTAAACTACTCTTTCTCCCTTACTTCAGGAGACACAGAAAATGAAATGTCACAGAAATGACATTTGTTTGAAGAGTGAGAGACTGAAGCTGTCCCTAGGCCATTCTTAAAAACATTTAAAATTGCCAGGTGCCAGTGACTCGTACCTGAATTCCTAGCTACTCTGGAGGCTGAGATCTGAGGATCACGGTTCCAAGCCAGCCTGGGCAGGAAAGTCCATGAGACTCTCATATATAATTAACCACCAAGAAAACCAGAAGTGGTATTGTGGTTCAAAGTGGTAAAGCGCTAGCCTTGAGCAAAAAAGCTCAAGGATAGAGCCCAGTGCCCAGGCCCTGAGTTCAAACCTCATGACAGACAACAACAACAACAAAACAAAAACAATCATTTAAAATTACTGATAGATAGTAGGTGGTAGAAAATACCTTACATTTTCTTTCTTCATCATTTCGTTTCTTTTTAATTGAAAATGAACTACATCCCATTCTACAATGACCTGAATAAACATTTGTTCAAATCAGAATCCAGTAGTGGTAGAAAAAAACAAGCCTACCACAGACCCTTCCCCCAAACGGGGCAATAAAAAACAAATAAAGAACCTATGTCATTATCTTCCTTCTTCTTTAGTCATGTCAGAAATAGCAAATGTAGAACCTACAAGACAAATTGTCTTCACCTTTTAATGATGCTGGAGGCGACAAGTTTCTCAGCCGGACACCACTTACAAGATTGCAGACTTCTTCAACTCCATCATCTTTGTTGAGGCCAAATACATTGAATTCCCCTGTCGGTTTAGTGAGATTCCCTATGGGGTTAAGACAGAAGAAAAGTTGAGAGTCATTATCCTGTCTTCAAAACTCTCATTTTCCTATAAACTTTTGGATGGAATATACAAAAGAAAGGGAGGGTAGAGATGTGCATTGTTTTGTCAAATATTTTGCAATGCTCTGTTCTATGTAAAACTGCTGTATGAAAACCTAAATTTGAGTTAAAAAGTTTTTTATTCTCATGAAACTGTAACCCCTCTGTACAGTATCTTTACAATAAAAATATATATTAAGGGGGTAAAAAAAGTTTTTTCTTCCCACCCACCCCCCAAATAGTATTAACTGTCAGTGTTTTCCACAGCACATAGTTTTATAGAAGTTAGATCCATAATGAATTTAGGTTACTTCTCATAACAGAGTGATATATCTTGTATGCACATTTATATACCCACATTCAAATAGAAACAAACACATTATATGGACTGAACTCTAATTAGGACATGGCTACTACCAGAGGGTGTGTGTGTGAGACAGACAGATAGGCAGTCAGGCAGGCACACACTCACACACACACACACACACACACACACACACACACACACACACACACACGTAATTTAGAAAGAGAGAGATTTTTGTTTGTTTGTTTTTGTTTTTTTGGGTCCGGTTGTGGGGCCTGAACTCTGGGCTTAGGCGCTGTCCCTCAGCTCTTCAGCTCAAGGCTAGCGCTCTACCACTTGAGCCACAGCGCCACTTCTGGTTTTTTTCTTTTTACTTATGTGGTGCTGAGGAATCGAACCCAGGGCCTCAGGCATGCAAGGCAAGCGCTCTACCACTGAGCCACCTTCCCAGCCCAGAGAGAGATATTTTTAAATGGTGAGGAAAAACTACTTCCTATTAATTTGGCCTCCTGGTACTCCAAAATGCATTCATTACCTGTTCCTCCACACATATAATATTTGGTAGCTGCAAGACACTGTGAGAAGTAAGGTAGAAATACAGTGGTTAACATCTATAATTCTAGCTACTGAAGAAGCTGAAATCTGAGGACTGTGATTGGAAGCTAGTCCAGGCAGGAAAATCTGTGAGTCTTATGTTCAATTAAATGCCAAAAAGCCAGAAGTAGAGCTGTGGTTCAAGTGATAAAACAGCCAGCCTTGCACAAAAAAGCCAACCAAGAGCACTAGGAGTTAAGCTTCAGTATACACACACACACACACACACACACACACACACACACACACACACACACTATAAAGCCAAATTCCTCATCTGAAGAGATCAGTCATGAATTCAAAGAGCAGAACAACCAGACAAATGAGTAGGCATAAACAGTAAGTGCCAGATACTGTATATCAATAGAGTATGTATTTATTAAGGACTTTAAATACATCATATCTTATGAAGGCTACAAGTATGAATATGCATGCTTCCAGCCCTCCAGATACATGAAAGCTAAGAGGACTTACGTACAAATACCAGGAAGCATGACTAAGAGCTAAACATCAAAGAGTAATGTGTTACCAACACATAGGATTATTAATTCAAACTTGAAGCATTCAGAAAGCCCTCATGGAGGAGAAAGAGGAGGAAGTATATGGCTGCTCTTTAAAGGATGAAGAAATATGCCAGTGGAAAGCAGAGAAGAGATCTGGGCAAAGCCACAGGGGTCTTCTAGGGAAATGTGAATCAACCAGCATGTGGCGAGTACAGTGTGTTGAAAGTACAATGTATCAAAAGTACAGTGTGTCAGAAGTACAGTGTGTCAGATCCTGGTGGACATGAATGTGAAACACTACTTTGTGAGCCCTCTAGGGAGAACATTTAACATCACACTGCGAAGACTGGTCTTTATTCCTTAGACCACAGGTTTCTGAAGAGGCAATTATTTGTAACCCAACCAATCTGTTTAGAGGCTGCTATTGTTGGATGTGGATCATCTGTCCAAAACTCATGTGGAAATTTAATTCCTCAAGTCATATGGTCATGATATTTGGAGATTAGACTTTTGGGGAAAAGTTAGGATTAGATGAAGTCATGAGTCTTGGTTTTTCATGGTTGTACTGAAGTATTTGTAAGAAAAGGGAGAGATATTTAAGTGAGCAAGTTTGCTCTGTCTTGTAAGACAGGGTTACTAGTGTGAGCCACAAGCATCTGACTAGTTCTTTTCTTAATTGAAGTGAAATTCACAAAACATACAAGTCATCGTTTTAAAGTATCTAATTCAGTGGCAGGTATTGCATTCATAATGTTGTACAACCATCAACATATCCCTAATTTCACACTGTTTTTCAATGCTTTGGGAGACTGAAGGATTTTAAGCAAGGGAAGAATTGCTTGTTTTTGAAGCACTCATAAAAGCACTGAATAAATGTTTGTTGAGCCAATATTTACATATTTTCTTCTCTTAGTTAATTGGTTAATGGATTAGGTAATAAATCTTTGAGTCTAAAAATAACCATTATAGGGGCTGGGAAGGTAGCTCAGTGGTAGAGCGCTTGCCTTGCATGCATGAGGCCCTTGGTTTGATTCCTCAGCACAACATAAGCAAAAAGAAAAAAGCCACTTCTGTGGCTCTGTGGCTCAAGTGGTAGAGCACTAGCCTTGAGCTGAACAGCTGAGGGACAGCGCCCAGGCCCAGAGTTCAGACCCCTCGACCAGACCCAAAAACAAAAACAAACAAAAATAACCATTATAGCAGTAAAAGTCTATTAATAATCTGTTCTCAATTGTAATTCTAATTTGGTCAATTTGGTCATGGAAAGCCATTCGCTCCCTCCCTTTCCTTCCTTCCTCCTCCCTCCCTCCCTCCCTCCTTCCCTTCCTTCCTTCCTTCCTTCCTCTTTCTTTTTCTTTCCTTCTTTCTCTCACTCTCCTTCCCTCCCTCCTTCCCTTCTTTCCTTGCTTCCTTCCTCCCTCCCTCCCACCCACCCTCTCTCTCTTACCCTTTTCTGCTCTTTTTTCTTTTTTTCTGCTAGTGCTGGGGCTTAAATTTAGGAGCTGGGCACTGTCAAGCTTTTGTGCTCAAGGCCAAAAGTCTACCATTTGAGCCACAGCTCCACTTCTGGCTTATTTGCCTGTGCTGGCTCTGAACTGTGATCCTCAGACTTTACCTTTTGAATAACTATGACTATGCTTGAGCCATTGGCACCCTACAAGAATTGTTTTTGTGTTGTTTTTAAATACAAGTTGTAGTTTTTATTTTCTGGTACAAGTTTGTTTTATTTTATTTTTTTTGTGGGACTAGAGTTTGAACACAGGGCCTTCTACTTCCTTGATTGATGCTCTATTACTTGAGCCATGCCTCGAGCATTGCTTTTTACTGGTTAGTTTGAAGATGAAATCCTGTGAATTTTCCTGCCTAGGCTGACTTCAAACCATGAGCTAAGGATCATGGCATCCTGAGTAGCTAGGGTTGCAGGTATGAGCCACTGGCATCTGAATACTAAGATGTTTTTCTAAAAATTCCAACTAGCCTCCTTCAGGCCATCACACCACGCGTCATCCTCTATAGTATAAGAACCACACTGAGCTAACAAGTTCTGGAAGGTAAGTGATCTTACGCTGTAGGTGACATATAAGTCCTTCTTCAGTTCTAACTCTGGCCTTAAGATATTTTCCAGTGTTCTGTCATATCTATTGTAGGTTTGCATTCTTTGGCCCAGTTCAGATTGCCCCAGGCTATGTTAAAATTGTTTTTTGTTTGTTTGTTTGTTTTTTTACTATTTCTTGCCTCTCCCAAATGCTCTGACCACACAGAATTAGCCTATGGAACAGTCCTCATTCTTATTTTTCTCGCAGATGGACCAATAACAGAAGCACATTGTGGGAAAACACATTATTGTGAGACTTACTGAACATGTTATTCCAGGTCACATTTGTCTTTTCCTCAGACTCTTTTTGTTGGAAAAGGAGAATTCTATGATTGTCGAGGTTTTTTAACAATTCTTCACAGTAATATGGAATTCCACAGCTTCCCTCTACCAGGTACCTGAATTGACAACAAGGAAAACTGTTTTTGTCAAAGAGCCATCTTTTAATCAGAGCCAGTGGCTGGAGCTTGTAATCATAGTTACTTGGGAGGTGTAAGTTTGGGGATCATGGCTCTAGACCAGCCCAGGCATCACATTAATGAGTGTCTGTTATCCCAGCTATGGCAGAAGTACAATGGCCAGGAGCAGTGGTGAGGGTCTGCCATCCAGGTGACTCCAGAAAGCCCAGGTAGGAGGATCACAACTCAGGCTGGTCAGGTCATAAAATGAGATCTGACCTAAAATGGGATGAGGCATGGTTCAAGAGGCATAGTGCACAAAGCCCTGAGAGTTCATTCCCCAGAACCACCAAAACAATGTCTTTTAGGAAGGAAAGTTGAGTTTTTCAATACTTGAAATTACTCTGCTTTCATTCTCCATTTATTTGTTTGTTTTAAAGTTTTGGAGATTTTTTTTAAAGTTTTCACATATTTATTTATCATTATTATTCTTTTTTTTCCCCTCTTGCTGGTCCTGGAGCTTGAACTGGGTGCTATCTCTGAGCTTTTGTGCTCAAGACTAGTGCTCTACCTATTTGAACCACAGCTCTACTTCCAACTTTTTGTGGTTAATTGGAGATAGAAGCCTCACAGACTATCCAGCCTGGGCTAACTTCAAACCGTGATCCTCAGATCTCAGCCTCCAGAGTAGCTAGGATTACAGGATTATAGCCATCAATACCCAGATTAATTATCTTTTAAAGTACATTTCACTGTTAATTTAGATCTCTAAGATACCACACTGGCCAGGCACTGGTGACTCATACCTATCTTAGCTACTTAGGAGGCTGAGATCTAAGGATCTAAATTCAAAGCCAGCCCAGGCAGGAAAGTCTCTGAGACTCTTATCTCCAATTAATCAAAGAAAAATTCAGACGCTGGTGCTGTGCTTCACGTTGTAGAGTGCTAGCCTTGTGCAAAAGGATCACAAGGACAGTGCCCAGGTCCCAAGTTCAAGACCCAGGACTGGCCAAAAAAAAAAAAAGGTACCATGCTAAGTTTTTACAAGTTAGTGAAAAATGTCAAATTATGTCTTCCACAGAACTCTAACTACACATAAATTAATTATATAACAAAACAAGTTATCAAGTATCCAAATATTAAGTTAAATGGCTTAACAGAAATATAAAATTACAAATGTCTGCTAAAATCACTAGCAGAAACCCACTTTTATGTTTATAAAAGAGGTTAAGAAGAGAATGATAAAAATCATAATTCAAATAACATGTTTTTATTTGAATATAAATTGATAAACAATTTCTATTAAGGGATAAGATTATAAGAATTTAAATTTTTTTATAAATTGTTTTACCTCCAGCATCACCTCTACCTTTAAAATATATTTACTAGACATAAGAGCATGCTCTACATGTTCTGCTCAAGTCAAACACAACACTTTAATAAAAAATTGTGATATCCTCTATCAGTTTTTTTTCTTTTTTTTTTTTTAGCCAGTTGTGGGGCCTGAACTCTGGGCCTGGGCACTGTCCCTCAGCTCTTCAACTCAAGGCTCCAAAGCCAGGTGAAAATGACTGTGTTTAATTGAAATGATGGATTCAAAATTTGATATATATTGACAGGTAAACACATCTTCAGCAGAAGTTAGAAAGGGAAAAATGAACCCAGTATCTATAGTATAGTACCCTTGCTTCCTCAGCATTCCAGCTTTTCCTTTAATGGTGATCTACTTGGAACCATATATCTATGGAGATCAAAAGCTTGCTGCACATAGTACATAATAGACCCCTCCTTGGTTTTTTTCACTCAACAGTGTACCATGACCATACCTCTATATAAGTAGATCTTTCTCACTTCTTCTTATTATACATGACTCTGTTGGATAGATTCATCCTAGTTGTTTATATTTATCCTCTTAGGGATGAACATTTGGATTTTTTTTGATCTCTTATTCACACAAATTATGCCTAAAGACTTGGTCTATATATTACTTTGCATTTTTGTCAATGTATCTTGGAAATAGATTCCTAGAATTGTGATTTATAGATTGAAAGGTAAATGCAGATTTATACACATATATAATGATATCACTCTATATGTATATCCATATGTGTATTTATACAATTTCCAAGGTTTAGTAGGGAAGCTATGTGGAAAAGATGAGCAGTATCTGTCCTACCAAGTATAATTTAATGTCCTCAAATGATAGGACAAATGTAAGTACCAAAATAAGCATTTCAAGATACATACTAAGGAATTTAGTACCTAGATTTAGGACCTAGATACCAGATTTCAGTAAAGAAACAAATCACTTACGCATCCAGCTCTTTGGAGATACTGCTCACATTGAGATCAATACAGACCTTGTTGCGGATGTCCTTAGGCTGCATTGCACCAAGGATAACATAGGTGGTGTTCCTATTCTTCATTATAGCACTGGCAGATGCACAGGGAGTGTCAATGAAGGGAGACAAGGCCATAATAATGAAGATGGGAACACTTTGGATGAGCCTCTCCATAAAGGTCCAGGAGGCTATATCTACAAATTGGGCCTCATCAATGATGAAAATAATCCTTTCTTCTTTCACCGTCTAAAAAAAGTAGAGAAAAAGAATGAAAAATACTGTAAGCCTTCAGAGTTTATACTTGTGTATGGGTAAGCTTGCATATCCATTGTGTTTTGTGGTTTGCTTATGATTATGAGTATGTTCTAGACAAATGGGATCCTTTTCTTTTTGATAACTTTATATTAATTTGGGTTACACTGACTTAGAATTTATAGCAATTTGTATATCTGGTTGAACTGGGTTCTTGGATAAAACTTCATGGAATGAAAATCAAAAAAGAAGAAAGAGAATGAAGGAAAGAAAAAAAGAAAAAAACATTGAAAGTTTGGAGTGTAATTATTCATAGTATGTAATAGGTCCTGGGTTGGATTTTCAGCACCAAAAGCAATAAGGGCAAATTTGTAGGATAAAGTTGTCAGGATACCCACAAAAAGTCAAGTCATTTTAATCTGTTGACAGATGGAGATATCTATTTGAAATTTGTTTGGCCTACAGATACTTATTAGCACCATTGGTTTGAGGATAGACATACAGTGGAGAGGGAAACTGATCTGATTGTGGCCTGGCTGGCAGTTTATGCTGTTCTTTTTTGGACTATGATATGTATCACACTTCAGACAGATTGTGTTCTTTTTCTTGTATAGACTACAACTAGATTGAATTATTTATTCACTGAAGAAACATTTAGTGTGCATAGTTCTAGGTACAGAGGATATAGTCTTTTTGTTGTTGTTGGTGGTGGTCATGGGGTTTGAACTCTGGGTTTGGGCACTGTCCTTCAGCTCTTCAGCTCAAGGTGAGTGCTCTACTGCTTGAGCCACAGCACCACTTCCAATTTTCTAGTGGTTAATTGGAGATAAGAGTCTCACGGACTTTTCTGCCTGGGTTGTCTTTGAACCGTGATCCTCAGTAGTTAGGATTACAGGTATGAGCCACCAGCGCCCAGCAGGATATAGTCTTAAAATACAGACTTCCCACTGTCCTGTCAGTCATTTGCAAAGCAAGACCTTCCTAATAAGTGAGTGGCTTCATGTGGTTCCTTTAGCCCATATTTCCCTCTGCACTATTTTAATAAAAAACAAAGCAGCAGAGTTTATTTTAAAATGATAAGGCAAGTATCAAAAATGTTACCACTTGCTTTATTATATATATGTAACTATTTTTATAGCCTATCAACAAATATTTAACAATTCACTAGGCCCGAGAACATTTCTTCAATGGGAAAAATAGCATTACATTGCTCTGTGTCTGACTGATATCTTTAATAAAAAGATGGGGCAGATAGAGTTTTAAGCCTGAGAGTATGTCACAGTTTTAGAGCACTTGCCTAACATGTATAGGCCCTGGGTTTAACCTTCAACACTGCAAATTAATAATAACAACAATTTTTAAATGAAATATGTCTTAGTCATATGAAGGAGAGGGAGGGGCAGAGGGGAAAGGAGAGGAGAGGAGCTCATATTTGTGGAGTGTTTCTTATGGAAGGGATACGGAATTAAAGGGGTACCTAGCTCATAGATACTATTATTTCCTCCATGGGTACATAAAACAAAAGCACAGAGAAGTTAAGTCAGTTAGCCTAAGGTTCTTATGGTAGCAAGTAACAGGTCTAGGGGTTTGAACCCCTGCATAGTAACCATTTTGTGTACATGAGTGTTAAAGGTGCTGGGGATTGAACCCAGGGCCTTTCATATCTGTACAATCCTTCACACTGAATTATACCCAGGTCTCTTTGATGTCTCATACACAGAATGAGAAAAAGAGGGCCAAAAGAGGTTAAAGTCCCAAGAGTACTTCTTGGGGGCTCCTTTTATACCTATTTAAATTCTAAACAGACATGGCTCAATATTTGGAAGGATGGAGGAGAAAAGTACTTGGGCCAGCTGGCTTCATATCCACTTGCCCCCGACCCCTTACATTCTCCCCAGCATGGTGTGATCCGCAAGAACTCTTACTTTCTCTAAGATCTTCATAAACAGGGCTTCCAAATGCTTTTGTTTTCTTGTGGTGCTCATCTTGGAAATCTCCCGTGAAATGGGAAACTGTACAAAGAATTTTGAGAATATTGAGTATAGGAAAACAGTGAAAGGAACCCTTAGCTGTGTGACTCTGGGAAAAATCACTTCACTGTTGCCTGTCAAAATCCTCAAATGTTGGGTTGAGGGCATGGCTCAAGTGGTTGTGTGTCTGCTGAAAAGCATAAAGCCTTGAGTTAAAAAAAAAATATTGCCACAGCCAGTAGCTTATGCCTCTAATCCTAGCTACTCACAAGGCTGAGATCTGAGGATTATAGTTTAAAGGCAGCCCAGACAGGAAAATCCATGAGATTCTTATCTCCAACTAACCACCAAAAAGCCAGAAGTAAACTTTGGCTCAAGTGGTAGAACACTATCCTTGAGCAGGACAGCATCTGGGCCTTGAGTTCAAGCCTTAGTAATGGCATAAAAATTATTCAAAAGCTAGATAATGCATAAATTGTCCTTTCTGGCTTTAATTTTGTCATGGAATCATTGGTGAATTACTTAGTGCAACAATGAATTGTACTTAGTGTAACATAGTATATTAAATATAACATTAAACTTTTCAATGAACTAGAGTATAATGGAAAAGCTTTAGTCATGCCTAGTGATTTGGAGGAATTCTCACTAAAAAGATAGTTGAAACTCAAGGATGAGCATTTCTTCAAGTTAATTTTGTCTCAGCATCTGTTCAAGAGAGAACAAGGCACATCTATTTCTCTATTGGCAGGTTTTTTGTGGGAGCAAAGTGACTGTATCCTAGAGATCAGCTAGGATAGTATAGTATAGGTATGTTGGAAAGGTGAGAAAAACACAAATTAACAAGTGGCCATTTGCAATTTTTAGTGTCTCAAGAATGTGGATACAGTGGCTAGGGATCGCAGTGGTAGAGCTCATGCTTCATATGTATGAGGTCAGAATTTCCATTCCTAGCAGCACACACACACACACACACACACACACACACACACACACACACACACACACAATGTGGTTGTATTTTCAAAGAGGATTAGAACCTTACTACTTGGATGCCCTAGATGAAAAGTAAAACAGATAACAAAGCCTGAAGAGACCAAGTCATGCTGAGTACTATGGCTCAAACCTGTAATAGTAACTACTTGGAAGTAAAGATTGGGGGATCATAGTTCAAGGCCAACCTGGGCAAAAAGAAGTTCTCAACTGATGGCTGGTGGTAGTGAGTGATACTCACTTGTCACCCCCAACAACTTGGGGAAGCAGGAGGATCACAGCTCCGGCCAACCTGAGCATAAAGCAAGACTCTCTCTGGAAGATAAGCAATGCAAGAAAGGGGTGGAAGCATGGGTCAAGTGGTAGAGTGCTGGCCTAGCAAGCAGGAAGCCCAAATTCAAATCCCAGTACTGCCCTCTCAAAAGAGAGAGGAGAGAGGAGAAAGAGAGAGAGAGAGAGACAGAGACAGAGAGACAAAGAGACAGAGACAGAGAGAGAGGGAGGTGATAAGTTATAAAACATTGGGTCATTGGGGAGGAGGGTAGCTGCCATTGCCCCATGATCATTTCTTGCAGAAGTCTAATACTAGTTACCTGAACATGGAAAATATCATTAAGAAGACAGTGGAACTTGTCATCCAACAGTGTCTTGACTTTACTTTGAAGGTTGCTCTGTCGTTCTTTGTAATGTTTACAAGTATCCAGACCAAGTACATTAGCCATGAGTATCTGGATAGTATAAAAATTTTGATGGAAGCTGACCTTAGTCAATGCAATAGCAATAGTCCTGTTCATGAGACAATCAAGAATCAGAGGAGAATTTTAAATATGTATTCTAGAGATAATAAAGGCTCAGGATATCTTTGACCCCTCCCATTTACCTATCTGGAAACTAAGTCTTTGTTCTCTTTCAAGCCACTAAATTCTTAATTCTGGATAATTTAACTAAGCTATCCCCTGCTTTCCTTTGCTGAACCCCAAGGGTCAAAGTCCTAAGACTCTGGCCTCTACACAGTAGCATGCCACTTCTTTTCCCTGAATGTCATGACTCTCTGAAGACATCATATAAGGAAACCATAAGGATCTAGTTAAATGCAAATCTTTCAGCTGGGGTCATAGCTCTGATGTACATAGTATATTTGTCCAGCATGCATAGGGCTCTCAGTTTGCTAGGCTCTGACTAGAAATCTACCCTCCACCAATAAGTAGGTGAGAATTCCCTGCAGACTCAGAGCTGTGCCTCCTCTCCAGGCCTTTTGTTTCTGCTCAGCCTGGAGTGGTTATCACTGCTCACCATCCCAGCTCTGCTGTTCAACTGTAAACCTTGGCTCAGGTTTGGCCTCCCCTGATGCACCAAGGTTGAGCCCAATATGCCTCCCTCACCCTTCTCTGAGCTTCCAAGGGTACGCTTATCAAGTCTGAATCTGTGTCCTCCTCAGACAATGTTTTCATTGTTCTCTCTCCTCTTCTAGAGAGCTCTTTGAGGGCAGCAGACAGATATTGTTCACATTCAGGTTCTTGTACTTGTTATATGCTGACTTATGTCCCCTCCCCCAATTTGTGTATTTAACTTGTAGCCCCTAACATCTCAGAATGCCGCCTAATCTGGAAAAAGGGTGGTCACAGAGTAATTACTTAAGGTGGGATCGTATTGGAGTGGGCTTCTAACAAATATGACTGGTGGTCTTATAAAAAGGAGAAATTTGGATTAAGAACACACATGAAGATAAAAAGCAGAGACAAGGGTGATGCTTCTACAAACCAAGGAAGAACAGACATTGTTAGTCAACTACTAGAAGCTAGAGGAGAGACATGGAACAGATTCTGTCTCATAGAGCAGAGAGGGAACCAACCCTTCTAATACCTGGATCTCACAAAATATGAGGCACAAACCTTTTCTTCTTCTTTTTTTTTTCTTGGTCGGTCCTTGGGCTTGAACTCTGGGCTTGGGTGCTGTCCCTGCACTCGCGCTCTACCGCTTGAGCCACAGTGCTACTTCCCGTTTTCTAGAGGTTTATTGGAAATAAGAGTCTCACGGACTTTCCTGCCCGGGCTGGCTGCCTATGATCCTCAGATCTCAGCCTCCTGAGTAGCTAGGCTAACAGGCATGAGCCACCCGCACCCGGTTTGAGGCACAAACTTTCTGTTGGAAGGCTAGGCACTGTGGATCATGCTTATAATCCTAGCTACTCAGGGACAGAGATTGAAAGGATTGTGTTTCAAGAAGCCAAAAAAAGGCAAAATATGGGAAAATACATCGCAACCAATGAAAAGCTGGTGTGGCAGAGCTTGCCTGTCATTCCAGTTACACAGGAAGCTTAAATAAGAAGATTGTGGTCTAGGTTTACTGGGATAAAAAGTGAGACTCTATCTCAAAAATAAGAAAAGCAAAAAACGTTGAAGTTGTGGTAGTGCATCTGCCTAGCAAATGAAAACCTAGGACCACTGCAAAAAATAAATTCCATTGATTAAGGCACCTAGTTTATGGGATTTTTACTAGCAGCTCTGGTGACTAAATACAACACTTCACAGTTCCTGCAACATAGTGGTAATTTAATAAATGAATGAACGATCTCTTCTGCAGTTTGATTTTGTTTGTTTGTTTTTTTGTTGATCATGGGGCTTGAACTCTGGGCCTGAGCACTATCCCTCAGCTCTTCAACTCAAGGCTAGCAATCTACCATTTGAGCCACAGCAGCTCTTCGAGATTTCTGGTGGTTTATTGGAGATAAGAGTTTCATGGCTTTTCCTGCCAGGACTGGCTTTGAACTGTGATCCTCCGATCTCTGCCTTCTGAGTAACTAGGATTATAGGCGTGAGCCACTGGTGCCTGGCCTTCTTCCACAATTTGATATTTTGAAATGTCTTTCTCAGGCTTGACATTAAAGATGATAGAAATTAGCTTAAACAAATACAAGGTTTGTGTTCCTCTTGTAGCTTTTAGGTGATGTTATAACATTCCTTATATATGAAAATAAACATGCGGAATGTACATTAGCTCTGCCTTCAGAGAAAAATCCAGAGGCTTGTCACTCTCTACTCTGCTCTCAGGACTAAATGGTTCAATTCCCTGTCAGCTGGCTGGATAAACTTGTGTCTCTTCTGCAAGCCCAAACCCACTCTTGATTGCAACATCCATGTAAATTTTGTTCTGAACACGCTTGCATATTAGAATTGTTTAGATAGTTTTAACAATATCCAAGCACCACTTGGCATTAAATTAGGACTTTGAGGGTTCAGTCTAGGTTCTCTTTCACTTAATTAAAAATGGTGAACTATTCAGCACAAAGGTCAGGACACTCAACAATTATAGATTGTGATTGTTTACAAAAAGTTATGTAAAGGAGAAAAACATCAACATAAAGGAAGCTTTTAAGATGATTCTGGGATTCTGAGTTCACAAGAAAGAATAGTTTCAATACACTTACCTGTGGTTCTCACCTTGGGCTAGATATTCAATTTCCACAAGTATTTGGCTTTTCCCACATCCAGATATACCCTCATACATTAAGATTTGGCTGCAGTTAGATATCAAAAATTCCTTCATTGTACACATGAAGTACTTGATCTCTTTTTCACGTCCTGTTAATTTTTTTAAAAAAGGAACTCATCAACATGAAAATATTCTTAACAATGCTCATTAAAATTTCATTTCAATATAATATAGAATATTGAGATTTACTGAGGATGTAAAACATGGAATTAAGCCAAGACTTTTTAATCCTAAAGCTTGTTTTCTGTTCTCTTTTCTTACAATACATTGCAAATAATCAGTAGATTATTATATTAGAATGTAAATTTATTAAAGTTAGAGCTTATTTATTTATTTAGTGCTGGTACTGGGGCTTGAAATTAGGTGCCTTGCTCTTTTCTTCAGTTTTTCTGCTTAAGGCTGGTACTCTACCACTTGAGCCACACCTTCACTTCTGACTTTTTACTGGTTAATTGAAGATAAGGTCTCTCAGATTTGTCTGCCTAGGACTGGGCTTCAAACATTAACCCTCCTATCTCAGCTTTCTGAATAATTAGGAATTCTGGTGTGAGCCACTGGCACCCGGCTAGGATTAATTTTTTTATTCCAAATCTATGATGAAGAAAAATCTTTTATGAGTGAAAACTGCATTTGTCTCAGGTACTAGATATATTATTGTTGACAAGAAAATCCAATTTACCCTCAAAAATCATGTTTAGAAAAGAAAAAAATCATGTTTAGATTGTTTTTATCATAAGGGCAACCTAAATAATTAGTAAAATATTTTTCTGATTATGAAACTAACACATAGTCGCTGTAGAAAACTTAGAAAATAAAAAGAACAGAATAAGAAATCCCTCACCTATCATGGGAGTTATGTTCCAGAGACCACAGCGTTAGGTGAAAATCCGTGAAGTAGCAGCTTTACATTTATTTTATTTTATATATATATATATAT
This sequence comes from Dipodomys ordii, assembly GCF_000151885.1. Taxonomy (NCBI): domain Eukaryota; kingdom Metazoa; phylum Chordata; class Mammalia; order Rodentia; family Heteromyidae; genus Dipodomys; species Dipodomys ordii. Next base: position 13,385,298 of record NW_012267273.1, read on the forward strand.
ATATATTTATTTATTTATTTATTTATTTAAGGCTTTACAAACCCTTCCCACTTTCCTATAAACCCTTCCCACTTTCCTATAAACCCTTCCCACTTTTCTATAAACCTTTCTTGCTCTCTTATTAACCTGAATTAACATTTTTATATTTTTCATATAGTTTAAAATTTTTTAGGCAAAAATAATTAAAATCATAAATATTATATAAATACCTACACTGCAAAATCCCATGATATAGCGAAAACTCTGTGATACAGAATCAGATATATATATATATGCATACATATATACATACATGTACATATATACTCATATATATATATATATATATATATATATATATTTAAACCTGCAATACAGTGAAGCCTCAATAAGTGAACCCTGATATAGTAAGGGCCAACTGTAACTATGGGTTACAACCTGATCACTATTATTTTTGTGTTTTTAAAAATACATGTAACAGGATGCCCTACCTTAAGTCTGAAGGTTAGTTCTTAATCTTTGAACCCTGAGTAGACAGGAAGGAGCTGATTTCAAAGTAGTGAACAACTTCTGTCAAAGAGCTGGGGGCTCTTATAGACCAATTACACCTTTTTTGCTCCATACAGGGCTATGGAGGGCCAATCATGGATAGAGCCCATACACACTCAGGTATTACCTAATGTCTTTGTTGAAAACCAGCATCATTTTAGAAACTGAGCCTGTGTGCTTTGCTTTGCAATGTACATTTCTGGGCATGATTCAGTGAAAACTACTTTGTAGACTATATTGCTTTTTTTGAGTAAAATATTACTCCCTTCCCTTCCCTCCCCTCCCCTCCCCCTTCACTTTCCCTTTTCCATTTTCCCTTTCCCTTCCTCTTCTCCTTCTCCTTCCCCTTCCCCTTCTTTAGTTGCTTTTTAGATAGGGTCTTGCACATTTTACCTTAGAACTTGCCTTGAACAGTGATTTTACCACCTCCATTTCCAAAGAAGCTGTGAATTACAGATGTACACTATCATTCCTGGCTTGTTCTTTGAGGTAAGGGTCACTAACTTTTTTGGGGTGAGGAGCCTCATTCTATCTTAACTTTCTAAGAAACTGAAATTACAGATGTGAGCTACCAGGTCCCACTTAAAACATTCCCTTTTAAAAAAATGTATTTAGACTTTCAGTTCTGTGAAACTTGTTCATTGGAATGTTAAGTGAACTTTAAAGGCTGGAAACATGGCTCAGCACCTGCCTAGCAATTCTGAGGCCTTGAGTTCAAACCCTAGCATCTCCATAAATAAATAATGAACAAACAAATGAAATGAGTTTAAGTCAATTTATCTTTAAATATATGTATGTTATTTCTATCTAAGCAAGATCTTAATATCTGGGATTGTTATAAGCCTTTGATCTTAAGAAAAACAGTGTTCATACCTTATAATTTTGTTATTACAGTTTTATTTACAGGAGCTCTTTTAATAGAAGGGTAATTTACATACTGTCAATTTCTGGCAATGTGTTTATGGCTATTGCATTAAAGAAAAGTTCTTGAGCTTGATTTTTACCTCCCCACTGGTGGAATCAAAACTCACTACTTACCCAGCAAAGGGTAACCTTCATTTCTGTTGCAGATGAGATACGCCATACCAAACATGCTGAAAAAAAAGAAAAACATGTTTAGATTTAAAATAGGAAAATATTAAGAGCAGGACTGACTAGTTCTTAGTCCTCAGAAAGCTCCTTTTCAGTATCTAACAAGAGTCTGTCCCTTGACTCATGGGTTGCCAATGTCAGAGGAGAGAGAAGGACAAAATCTGCTTGGTCAATAAAGCCTAAACAGCATGCAGCTGTTACTGTGGCACCTGACACTATTCAGTAATTGTTTAAGAGTGTGCATGGGTAGAAGAGATCCCTTTTTTCTCATGGATAGTGGTGACAGTGCTTAAATCTAGGCCAGAGTGTATACACTTGCCCACTGCATTAGCCATCTCCTGAAGGAGCCCCTTAGAACCAAGCACTCCTCTGTACCACCATATAACTTTGCTATTCCTCGCTTGCAGTACATATCAAAATCTTCCATGAAAGTAACTTTGTATGTGCTGTCAATGTTCCCAGAAGGAACCAAGCCCTGTTCATGTTTGTATGCGTATTTCTTCACTTTTCTGTTTGTTCCATTACTAGGGCTTGAACTCAGGGTCTTGTGCTCTCGCTTGACTTTCTTGCTCAAGGCTAGTGCTACCACTTGAGCCACTCCTCCATTTCTGGTTTTTTTTCTGCTAGGGCTGGTTGCTAACCGCAATCCTCAGATCTCAGCTTCCTAAGTAGCTAGGAACACAGATGTGAAGCACCAGTGCCCAGAAATTAATTTTTCTACACTTCTTTCTGCAGAGATAGCACACACACACACACACACACACACACAGAGTCTAAAGAGTGAGGATTTTTGGATCAGATTAGTCCTGGGCTTTTGTAGTTAACTGACTGTAGAAACAGCCCCACTAATTCACCCAACTTGTATCTGTGCCCTTTGGTGCCTACTCAGCAGTACTCTCCTGCCCTGATCCCAGCCTTGTGAATGTTTTAACCAAAAGACACAAGATATGAAAGATGGCTTGAAAATTTCTTGTGCAGGGCTGGGAAGATGGCTCAGTGGTAGAGCGCTTGCCATGCATGCCTGAGGCCCTGGGTTCCATTCCTCAGCGCCACATAAGCAAAAAGAAAAAAAGCCAGAAGTGGTGCTGTGGCTCAAGTGGTAGAGCGCTAGCCTTGAGCTGAACAGCTGAGGGACAGCGCCCAGGCCCAGAGTTCAGGCCCCACAACTGGACCAAAAAAACAAACAAACAAAAAACAAAGAAAAATTCTTGTGCATTGGACCAGCTCTCTCTTACTCTTCTGATGTTGCCATGGCAACATACTTAATGGAGGATGAGATACACAGAATCAAATTTCCCTAGCTATTTCAGCCAAACTGCCTAGTTATCTCAGCTCATGCTGTCTTGGCTCAGCAAATAACATGCTGACTATCGGACTCATGAATAAAACCAAGGTGAAATCATCCAATCCAGTTAAATTCAATTGTATCCCATATATTTGTTGGAAAAAGGGTTTTGTTTGCATGTGGAACTGAGGTTTAAACTCAGAGCTTCTTACTTCTAAGGCACACCTTTATATTTGAACCACACCTTTACATCTTTTTGTGCTTTAGTTATTTTTCAGATAGAGTCTTGAGTTTTGTCAGGGGCTAGCCTCAGATCACAACAGCTTCCTAGGTGGCTGTGATTAAAGATGTATGCTACTGTTTCTAGCCCTTATCGTTTTATACCACAAAGGTTTATGGTTGTCTGTAATACTACATTATTGTGGGAGTTTGAGTCTTGGCTCCATAGCCTATTAGGGATATGACTATTAAAAATCATTTTATATCTCTGAGCCTTAGTTTTTAAATTTATAAAATAGTCATATTAATAGTTTCTACCTCATATAGTCAATCTGAAGAAGGAAGGAAGATAAATGCCTAAGATTTAAATGCTCACTCAAAATTATCATCCATCCATTCACTCAGTCAATTAGCGATTATGATGCCCTATGTATGCCCAGTCAGGTAAACAGTAAAGGCTCTCTGAACTACTAACTGTAACTACTAACTACTAACCTTTCAGACCTAGATTCTAGCTTGTTAATAGGGTAACAATTTTCTACTTTCATCTTCATTCACACAGCCCTTCATTTATTCATCATTAAGGGTCTACAAAACGTGCTAAACACTGACAATATAAGAGTGAAGAAAAAGTAATTTATGGGCTGGGTAGGTGGCTCAGTGGTAGAGCGCTTGCCTTGCATGCCTGAGGCCCTGGGTTCGATTCCTCAGCACCACATAAGCAAAAAGCAAAAAGCCGGAAGTGGCGCTGTGGCTCAAGTGGTAGAGCGCTAGCCTTGAGCTGAAGAGCTGAGGGACAGTGCCCAGGCACAGAGTTCAGGCTCCATGACTGGACCCCCCCCCCAAAAGTAATTTATATCCTCCTCAAAGAGCTCACAGTGTAGTAAGGAAAAAGCATATCAAGGTCAATAGTTGGGATACAGAGGTTGGGAGTACAGCTCTGTAGTAGGTGGGTAATTAGGATGTGTGAGGCCCTGGGCTTGGTACTGATTTCCCTAGGACAAAATAATTGTGATATAGGGTGCTGAATTCTCTAATAGAAGCCTGGGCTATACTGTCTAAGATGGAGTCCAGAGCCATTCTTAAAAGGATTAGATTCTTGGGCTGGATTTCAAAAATTGACTGACTGGAGTATGCTGGGTGAGGACAAGTCTCCCCTGAGTAGAGGGGAGATGGAGTTGGAAAGGCTACCTTGTAAAAAATTTGAATGTTATTAAAAAAAGAAATTGAGTCCCACCCCCAAAGGCTTATACCTATACTCCTAGTTACTTGGGAGGCTGAAGTTTGAGGGTTGTAGTCTGAACCCAGCTGGGGGAGGAAAATCCATGAGACTCTTATCTCCAATTAACTGCCAATAAAAGAGAAAAAGAAAGAAGGAAAGGAAAGAAGGAAGGAGGGAGGAGGGAGGGAGGGAGGGAGGGAGGGAGGTAGAGAGGAGGGAGGGAGGGAGGGGAACTGTGTGAAGAGAGTGCTAGCCTTGAGTTAAAAAAAGCTCAAGGACAGCACTCAGGTCCTAAATTCAAGACCCAGGACCAGCGCGCGCGCGCGCGCGCGCGCACACACACACACACACACACACAAAATAAAATAGAAAAAAACTATGGAAGCGCTGGATGCTGGTGACTCATCCTAACTACTCAGGAAGCTGAGATGTGAGGATCTTGGTTCAAAGCCAGTCATGGCAGACAAAGCCTGAGCGACTCTCATCTTCAATAAACCTGCAAAAACCCAGAACTGGAGTTATGGCTCAAGTGATAGAGCCTCAGCCTTGAGTGAAAAAGCCAAGTAGAGCAAGAGGCCCCAAGTTCAAACCCTAGTGCCGGAAAATAAAATAACAGAAGGATTCTAAGCTCTAATGACATCCACACATCTAAGCTAGGCTTTTAAGAAGTATATTTCAGTATAACCTAGAAGTGGGGAAATATTTTCTTTTAACCCTATCAGTGCTTGGGCATACTGTTGGCATAATCAGTAGGTATTGGATGGCGATTGGTTCTATCTGGATGTAAATAGATATAAGTTGGGTGATTCTCTGTTCTGTTCATATAACCCTTTAAGAGTCCTCTTCAGCTTATCAGCCCTAAAGGAAGACTTGGCTTTTTCACACACTATCTAGTAGCTTCACAGAATAGTGTAGACTCTTGAATGGGTGACCAGTTGTTTTGCTATCACAATTCCCACTTGTTTCCTAGAAAAGACTGAAAAACCAATGCCCACACTCACACTTTCTCATTAAGGCCCAAACACTGATAAATTGGTCCAGAATCCCCAACACCTTTCATAACTTTCTTTGGAAGCTCTTTAAAAAAGTAGGCCGGTAGGTTGCTGCCATTGTAGGTGACAGAGTCACAGGTCACGATTCCGGGGTAGTACATCATCATTCTGGCAGCTATGTTGACTTTTTGACCAATAACTATAATAGGAAAGAGAAAAGTCAAAGAATGGGGGTGGGAGACAGGGGAAGCTGGTAAACTGAGAATACTCCCCAAATGACATTTTGATCTTTATTTTATCCCTCAGAAGTGACACTTAAGTTTGGTCTCTACTACCCATAGTCAGATTTGCCAGATGCTGGTGGTATTTGCCAGATTACATTCCTATAATCTTAGCTACTCAGGAGGCTGAGATCTGAGGATTGCAGTTCAAAGCCAGCCCAGGCAGAAAAGATCCTGTGAGACCCTTATTTCCAATTAATAATAACTCAAAAACTGCAAGTAGAGCTGTGTCTCCAAATGGTAGAGTGCTAGCCTTGAGTAAAAGCTCAGGGATAGTACCTAGGCTCTGAGTTCAAGCCCACAACTAACCAAAAAAAAAAGATTATGTATATATGCTGAATGAACCTTCATTTGGTGATTTCTCAAGAGGATGACAATGGGACTTGAAAGGAATGTGTATGGAGGATTGACCTAGGAAATTTTAAGGGACAATATCCCATTGTTCACAGACTCTGGAGTAAGACTCCGGTGGACAGGATCAAAACCCAGCTCTGCTTCTAACTACTATATAAATTAGTTTATTAGTCTACCTCGGCTCCCTAGTCTATAAATGAGGATGGCAATACTACCTATCTCAGAGGGTAGTTTATGAATATTAATAGGTTAATGCGAATTATAGCTTTGAACCCTGCTGCATTTTTTTTTGTCGGTAATGAGGCTTGAACTCTGGGCCTGGACGCTGTCTCTCAGCACTTCAGCTCAAGGCTAATGCTCTACCACTTGAGCCATAGCACCACTTCAGGCTTTTTCTGCTGATGTGGTGCAGAGGAATTGAACCCAGAGTCTCATGCATGCAAGGCAAGCACTCTACCACCGAGCCTGCATTTCTGTTAAGCTCTCAATATTACTACTAAGTATGAAGTGTTATACTTCAACACTATTCCTGTGACTAAGCTTTTCTCTTTTCTAAGCAAGCACTATATTACTGAGATATACCCCTCTTCTCCAGCCAAGGTATTCTTTTTAAAACTTGAAAAATAAAAAGAACAGAAGGCCATTGTTTTGGACTAGTCTTCTATACTGGGTTCTAAGGAGTATGAGTAAAAAATCAAAATGAAATCACCCATGCTAAAGTTGAATGTAATGAAACTAAGTTGTCATCTCACCTCCAGAAAAGTCCGGGAGGATACCAGCCTATTTCCAAGTCAGGATAGTTTTAATTGGCACAGTAATGAAGTTCTCTCTGCTTTAATCCTTATGCAAAGAATGGTAATCTCAAATAATCAATCAGTGATTTTCCTTTTGTTCTGTCTCCTAGTCTTGGCCTTACAAGGAATCTAACTTGGAAATGATCGATTTTTGTTGTTGATGTTGTTGTTCTTTGGTTTGGCTATCTTTGGTCTTTTCTCTGTCTACTCTTTGAAACATTTACTTTATCTTATGGAAGGGCTATCCATTGTTGTAATATTGGCCTTTGACAAACATTGCTTATTGTGGGAACTTTTCATACTACATTAGAGCATAATGGTAACCTATGGCATATCCCACCTCCATCCTCCCTCCCATCTATTCTCCAACCCAAATTGCTTGGAAGAAAATCTCAGACATTGCATGATTTCAGACACAATTGTTAAGAGTAGGCACATAGGTAGATAGGAATAGGAATTTAAAATGCCTGAGGCAATAAGATTCTATTCCCCTTCTCTGATGGCCCACACCTTGGACCAATGGCTATATATTCTCCTTCAAAACATACTCTTCATATCAAATTTATGCCTGTATCTTGAGAGCAAAATGATGCTTCATGACTTTCCACTGGCCAGGCTAAACTGGGAAGGGCAAAGAGGATAAAAAGCACAGGGACCCACCTTTACCTTCTCAAAAGCCCAGACATATATAACTTCCATACCTGGGCAGTCACCGAACAATTGCCAATTGATCCCAAAGTGAAGGGCTCAATTTCTTATCACAAAATAATCCCATCTGATTGGATAATAAAACCCCAGACCCAACAACTTTTTGACAGTTGACCTTTATCGAAACTGCCCAAGATATAACTTAGCTTTGCTATAAAATCATTCCTTGTTATCTTCCTACTCTTTGTGGTTCATTTGTGGCACCATGTCACAGCATCCTAATATTCAATGTTGCATCCAAAGGACTAAGGAACATCTGAAACATCCCAAACATCACTAAAGTAATTATTCCAGTGTGTCAAATGTAGTCAATATTTTAGAAATATATTATTGTTGAACATCTTGAACCCTAACAGGATGAAGCAGAAGATTATACCTACTTGTTGCTATTCCTTTGAGAGTAGAATTATTTTTCAGAAATATCAATACTCATAGTTTTAAAGAAGCATTCCTAACCTATTTTAGGAATGAGCAGAAGTAAATATTTAATGTTAACAGGAAATTATTGCAACAACCTTTGAATTCCATGAGAATCGAGCACCTCCGTAATAGGGGTACCTTTAAACCTGGGAATCTAAGAGAACTGAATTGTTGTTTGAATATGAAATGTCCCCCACTGATTCATGTTTTAGGGACTTGGTTAATAAACAGCTGACTTTTGGAAGTGATTAATCAATTATTAATCAATCAATTATTAACATAAAATTATTAAATATTAACCAATTATTTATCCCTTATATTCATAATATGATGGTATTACTGGTTAGTGGTGGAACTGTGGAATGTGGGGACTTGTTTGGAGGATGAAGATCACTGGGGGTGCATTTCATCCCATGGTTCACCTCTTTTGCTCTCTGCCTCCTGTCCTTAGTTGAGCCATTTTTCCCCACCACATACTCCTCACCACAATGCTGTGCCTCACCATGCGAGGCCCAGAAACAACAGAGCCAAGTGACCATGGACTGAAACCTCTGCAACCATGAGCCAAAGTAAATCTTTCCTCTTTCTAAAATGGATTTCTGTCAGTTATTTTGTCATTATAACAAAAAGTCTAAAGCATCAACCACTGTCCTAACAAACTCCATTTTGTCTCTCTCACTTGTTCTTTCTCTTTGATTAATTTCTTCTTCCCTTATCTCTAACTCCAAGAATGGTGAGCCTTGCAGGTCATCTCATGACAAGAACCAAAATTGCTTCCCAATCCCATCCCTAAGCAATAATCATTTTTCCCTGGTACCACCAGGTCTTTGCAAAACTAAGGCTGGGATAATGATCAAGCAGATCACTAGCTGATAGTGTTATAGTACATAAACTTTTTATCCTTGCCCTACTCCTTCCCTTATGTAATCTGAATCCATTAGCAGTACTTCGAAGATAGAGCTTGGAAAGCAACTTCCCCTATTTCTTCCAGATGTGGCTATACTGAATAAATCTCTTTTCTTCACCACCCCTGGCCAATCGGATTATCCAATCCATCTGGCCTGTTGGGAACTATGAAGCCCAAGCCCTTTGGTGGAAGATTCCAGGAACATCTTCAAAAATGTACATTTTGCAAGCACCAAGCTCTCCATAGGCAAAGCTATGTGGACTGGGCCTGTATCTCAGTCATTTCTGAATTACCCCTATATCCCAAAGCTCAGTGGTAAGCACTGATTTTGATGCTAGAAAAGAGGAGCTAAGCTGGCTCTGCGCACCTGTGTACTCATGTCTCACAGTGTGTCCAACGATCCCACAGAAGACAATCCCGCTGGCCACGCCGATGGAGACGGTACTGACACCAGGGAGAGAGTTGTGGGGAAACAAAGGAAGAAAATAAGTATTTAAAACACAGAGAACATGATCAGAGTGGGGGAATGAGGAAAAGGTTAGGGAGGTGAGGGAAAAGATTTTCAATAAGTAATTCTTCTACTCTTTGAAACCAGTTTAAGGTAATGGCACATGAAATGGAAGGAGGGACATGATGTGGAGGAGGGACAAGTTTGAGGCACAGAACCAAGTCCTTAATTCTTTTCCTTCTTTTCTGTTCCCTGCGCTCCATCTGCTATTTCTATAAAAGGGCCAGAAACCATTGTGTGGGATCACAGCCAACACTCACTGGATCTTGTGGACCTGAGAGCAGAAGTCAAATATATCCACAGCACTCTCCAAAGCATGAGTGACCTCATCAGGTGCCTTTTCCCCAGGGAAACCAAAGACGCAGAGAAAGGAGCAGCCCTGTAAGAGAGAGTGGGCAAATACAGCTAGGGGACCTGAGCCTCCAACTGGATGAGCTGGAGACACTGGGCCACATCAATTGTCACTTTTTGAATCAGATGTCATCATGACTTCTTTCTCATCTATTTTATTTTCAGTAAGTGTGTGTGTGTGTGTGTGTGTGTGTGTGTGTGTGTGTGTGTGTGTGTGTGTGTTGGTCATGGGGCTTGAACTCAAGGCCTGGATAACTGTCCCTGAGCTTTTGTGTTCAAGACTAGCACTTACCACTTGAGCTATAGCTCTGCTTCTCATTATTAGGTGCTTAATTGGCAATAAGAGTCTCATAGACTTCCCTGCCCAAGCTGGCTTTGAACCATGATCCCTAGAGCTCAGCCTTCTGAGTAGGTAGGATTACAGGCATGAGCCACAGGTGCCCAGCAATTTATTTCAATAAAGTTTATATAACTTATAGTGCATCATTAATATTAGGGCTTGAGCTTGAGCTTTCTTAAAGGGCAGGACCAAAGAGACCAAAGTCTTATGCTCCAAGGTAAGAAGTCTAAAGCAGCACAAAGTAGTGGAAACATTCCCAGCTCTGGAATTAACAATTCTGTGATCAAACTGCCCAGTAGCAGCTCAAGACCCAGAGATCAAGCCCTAGTACTACCCCCACAGAAAAATCAAAATAATAACAAAAAATTCCAGAATTTCTGTCTTTCAGATGGAGATGAGTGGTACAGTACATGTTCAGTATGCATGAAATCCTAGGTAGAATACCTAGCACCTGAAAAAGATTGGAAGGGAGGATGTAAGGAAAAAAGGAGAGAAAGAAGAGAGGAGGAGAAGAAAGGGAAGGAAGGAAGAGAGGGAAACAGGAAGAGAGGGAGGAAGAAAGGGAAGGAGGGAAAAAAGAGGAAAGGAGAAAGGAAGATGGAGAAGGATGAAGGAAAAAAGGAGAGAATGAAAGAAAAATATAAATTCTGTTTCTCAGGTCATTTCTCAGGAAAGTTGGAGAAGTTAATTTTCACTTTTTAAACTTCAGGTTATCAATGGATAGAAATATGGAGCTTCCATTTACCTTCTAAAAATTTCATTTTTGAATAAAAAGAATGAGTGTCATCCATTTTAAAAATGACTTTGCAAACTATAAAATGTATTTCAACTAGTTATTATTCATAGGAAAGAGGGTTCCACTAGGAGTTTTCTTGGCACAAAGCTAGCTGTTCCAAGCAAAGATTAAATGGTAAAGCTTGGCATTCTTAGCATCAGCTCCTTAAAAAATGACCTGTCAATGCTGTTGTTGTTAAGAAAAGCATGACAGGCTAAAAATTTTGAGTGTCTACCTGTCATTCCAGGTGAAATGCAAAAGAATACTAAAATTACTAAAATTTTTTATCCTCTTCAAAAATAATTTGATCAGGGACTCCTGGCTCCTGGGCCCCTCTCTACTGAGAGTTTATATTCTAGTTTTGCTTTCAATTAACTTGCTGATTTATTATTATTATTATTAATAATTTGATCAAGTGTTAGATCCTAAAAGCACTGAGCTCTACCTTGACATGAAGGGCAAAGCCCTAATTCTTGGTCTATGTAAACACTGAAGGGCATATCCTCAGAGTACCAGCATGCATATTTGCACTGCTTGGTGTGTCCAATGGCATGCCAAGGTGAGCCCAGACCAGAAAGGCAACAACCTGGCTTTAAATCCCAGCCACCTACTGATGGATGATTATGAATAAAACTCCATCTCCTGTCTCTACATCCACTTCAATAACATGGAGATAATAGCTAGAGCACTTCCCTGAGTCATGAGGATGAGATGAATTAATATATGTAAAATGTTGAGGACAATGCTTGATAGGTGGTACTTGCCACGTGCACCATGTAAACCGTTACTATACAAGAAAAAAAGAGCTTCTTGAGATTTCTAGGTTAAATTTCAAATGGTCACTTCTCTCCTTCTCATCAGTGCTTTACCAGTAATGCTATTATCAAAGGAATTGACAGATTTCTATCTCTGAGTCCATATTTACCTTGTCAAACATGAAGACTTTGTTGATCTGGCCTCGGAAGACCTTCAGGACAGAAGTGATGTGCACACAGGCATCCTGGATGGCTGGCCCTATGACTTCTGCTTTGTCTTGTTCTTTAAACATCAGGTTCACAAACACTATCGTCACTGGTCGAAGCTCAGATAAATAACCCCCTAGCTGTTTGTCATCAATCTGCAAAGGCAGAGGGCAGCTTTCTAAGACATATGTCTTTGGCAGTGAATTCTTCCCTCCATCATTAATCTACCTGCTTGCCCAGAATCATTGTTGGGAAGAAACTAGCCTTTTGAGGCTCTGGAAAAGCTGAAGTGATCAGAATGTGTAAGGTACAACACAGCAGAGCCCACTTGCCTAAAATTTAGCTGATGGAAATGGAATGTGCTATCCAAATTACTCCCATTAATTCCTAGTACCACTTAGACAAACAAAAGGACTGGAAATATAGCTCAGTGATAGTTTGCTTGTATAAGGCTCTAGGTTCATTCCTTGGTAACTATTTGCAGTTTGAGCAAATACAAAAAACATCTCTTTTTCATGAGTAAGAATTTATGCACTTGCTAATTTTTGTCTGGCAACCAAAAAATTATCCCAACTAATTCCATTATCCCAACTATTAGCTTCCATAAAACAATACAAGTGCCTGGGCACTGGTGGTCACACCCGTAATTCCAGCTATTCAGGAGAATCTGAGTATCTGAGATCTGAGAATCATGGTTCAAAGCCAGATAGACAAGAAAAGTCCCCAATACTCCTATTTCCAGTTGAAGTGGAGCTGTGGCTCAAGTGGTAGAGTGCCAGCCTTGAGCAAAAAAGCAAAGAGACAACATCTAAGCCCTGAGTTCTAGCCCCAGTATCTGCACCAAAAATAAAAATTTTTAAAAATAGGAGTCCTTACTAAAAGGAAGAACTACTTTGAAATCTCTTATTCTTTGTAGCTTAAGGAAAGAATAGCATTATGTAATTTAACCTTAAAGTTTCAGGGCCTGGTGCCTTCTGGGATGTTTTTATATTCTTTCCCAGTCTAACTTCACACAAATGAAATAGTTATTATTATTATGATTTTGAAGAAGTAACACAATTTCCCCAAGGACATGTAGGGGAGAAAGTAGGCAATTTAAATGCAGGTCTCTAGATCTCTTTATTCCGACATTCCTCTACCACATGCTCCTGCCTCTTTGGGATGATATATTTTAGTTATGTCTCTCTACTCCTACACATAAGAGGCACAGGGAAAAGAGAACACACTCAAATTATTAAGCATATGGTAGGAGGGTATATAGCTTATGCCAAACTATAAGATTCATTCAGATTAAGATATACTGCTTTATCTTGCCAATGTAATTGTAACCCCTCTGTACAGTATTTTCACAATAAAAAAAATAAAAGATATACTGCTTATTTTATAACCCTAGGAAAATTCTAGTGTCTTTCTCGTATATAAAGTTGGGCTAAATGTTTGCCAAGAACTGTCAAAAACACGCATGTAATGACTGCTAATAATAGTTGCAATTCACATAGCTTAATATATTTGAGGATCTAGATTGGAGAGAATAAAAATGGAAAGCTTTGAGGGGGAGAAGGTATTTTAATTACCTGTATTGTGAAATCGCAGAACTTAAGATCTAATGGAAGGGACTTAAAGAAACAGTGTACCAATGGCCATCCACTTGATATCATTCTGCTCCATGGCACATAGAAATATAGGCATATAGGAATTTTTATGTATTATTATGTGCTAGAAATTACTACAATTATTCCAGTTATATAAGGTAACAGTGTCAAATTTACCTGTTTTAACAATGTAATAATGAATAATGCCCCTGCTTGTTTGCTTGCTTGCTTTCTTCCTTCCTTCCTTATCTCCTTCCCCCGCCCTTCCTTCCTTACATCTTACATATGCAAGGTGACTACTATGTCACTGAACTTCATTACCCTTGTCCCCACCCTATAATACTCGATATTATCCTGATCTAAACAATAAAGTTTGATGTCAGCTCCACATATAGAATATCTTTTTATTTAGGAACATTTTACTAGTTGCTGTTACTTTAAACCTTGTTAGCTGTTCAAAGATTCCTGAAAATCCCATATCCAATAAATTTAATTATGAAAATACCTGCTTCAAAATGTTTTCCATCACATATTTCTGCAGGGCTAACTCCAGTTTAGGATCAGACTCCAGCATGCAGGCAAGCCTCAGGATGTCTAAGAAGATAGAATAAGAGGGGCAGGCTCAGGGAAGGAGTCTTGGCTCAGCCATGCTAGAGACCAGCACCTCTTCCTTTCTATGCCCTGGGGCAGTGGTCCTCACAGTTTAGCCAGGAATCACTGAGACATCTAGTGGTCAAAAGAGCCCAGAAAACCTAAAGAGGAGTTCAGAACAGATTGTAGCTTTCCCAAAATTAAGTTACATTCAGCTTAAACCCCTGATCTAGCTGTAATCAGTGCTTTGGGATTTGTATCTGTGGACTTGATCTATAACTACTGACAAGGGCTTGGGGAGTGGCTCAAGTAATTTAGGGCTTGCCTGGCATGTGCCAGGCCATGGGTTCAATTCTCAGTACCACAAAACATTAAAAAGAATAAATAAAACTACTGCCAAATGGATGAGAATGGACAAAAGAGGGGTTAACAATAGAGAAAGATGGGGTTAGAAGGAAGGGCATGATAGATTCTAAGAGCAGTATGAGTCAGATTCAAGAAACTGGCTTCTGGCTGTGCACTGTTGCATAAAAATTGAACTGACCTTTGGCACTAGGTTCCAACAGACCAGTCAAAATACAAGTACAAATGGAGTCAAATTACCAAGCTCTAAATTCTTTGTTTGTCTGACTCTTTGGTTTGGTTTGGTTTGGTTCTTGATACTAGGTCTAGCTATATAACCTCAGTCTGGAAATTTCTCTGCAGTCATATTGGTCTGTACAGATCTTCCTGCCTCAGCTTCTTTTTTTTTTTAATTGTGAAAATACCGTACAGAGGGGTTACAATTACATGGGCAAGGTAATGAGTACATTTCGTATCAAGCATTGTTGCCTTCTCCTTTGTTTCCCTTAGTGCTGGAATTACAGTTCTATGTCACCAGGTTCAGCTGTGTTTATTTGACTTTCTGGAAAAATCAAGATAGAGTCAAAGTCAAATCTCCTCAATAGGCCAGTTTTAATTGCCATAATAATGAAATTCCCTCCACCTAATCCTTACACCTAGAAAGATAATCTGAAAGGATATTCACCAGAAACAATCTATTGTTGTTCTGTTTCTCAGCCCCTAACTTCCAAGAAAGATAACTGTAAAATAACCAATCTGTTTTTGCGATTTATAAGAAGTGTGTGTGTGTGTGTGTGTGTGTGTGTGTGTGCTGGTACTGGGGCTTGAACTCAGGACCTTGTGCTCTTGGCTTTTTTTTTTTTTTGGGTCCAGTCGTGGGGCCTGAACTCTGGGCCTGAGTGCTGTCCCTCAGCTCTTCAGCTCAAGGCTAGTGCTCTACCACTTGAGCCACAGCGCCACTTGGCTTTTTTCTTTTTGCTTATGTGGTGCTGGGGAATCGAACCCAGGGCCTCAGGCATATGCAAGGCAAGCGCTTTACCACTGAGCCACCTTCCCAGCCCCTCTTGGCTTTTTTGATCAAGAATGGCACTATATCATTTGAGCCACAGCTCCAATTGCTTTTGCTCTTTTTTTTTCTGCTTCCTTCAGCCTTTTTCTGTATATAATATCAACCTCATCTGTTCTGTTCCTTGCAACATTTACTCTTTTTTTTTTAACAGAATTTGCTCTTCTAGAATCACAAAATGAAGCCAATAAGGATCTTTTATTGTCTTTTGACAATAGCAATTCACAGAATGACTCTGGACAAGTCCCCAGGACCCTATATTTGTTGTTTCTGATTTCTTTCCCTGGGAAAAAGAAGTAGGGCTTGGTATTCTCTGTAGTTGCCATCCTTTAGTGATAGTTCTGTGCTTTATAATAGACTGGTAATAAATAGTAGGAATGATCTTGAATAAATTAAAAATAAGGTGATAGAAATGATGAGAAGTTTTTAGCAGAGGAGAATAAGATAATGTGAGACAACACATAAAATAAAAACAGACCCTAAAAGTACCTAAATTAAAAGGCATTTTGAGATTGTTTCTTGCTCACTTAAATGTATTCAAAATGATGTGCTAGATACTGTATGAGAATAAAAAGTAATTAGGAAACTTGCTTTTATCCTTGAGGCCATTACTGTCTCATTGAACAGTCAAATGTATGTGTAGAAAAAGTAAATAGAAAAACAAAGAAGTAGGGCTAACTAAGCTAACAGGTTTTTAGACCAGAGATACACCAAGCAAGCAAGAGCTGTTTTAATCAAAAAAAACTCTCCAGGAGACATAGAATTTTAACTCATCTTGAGTTGTTATTACATTTTGTGACACAACTTGAGGAGAGCATGTCTACACCATAAAGGCATTAGTTGTTTGTATGTGAATTTATGTGTGTGTGTGTGTGTGTGTGTGTGTGTGTGTGTGTGTGTGTGTGTGTGTGCCAGTCTTGAGGCTAGAAAACAGGGCCTGGATACTGTCACAAAGTTGTTTGTTTTTTAAAAAAAATTATTATTCTCAAAAAACCTCACAAAAACTTGGGCCACACTTCCACTTTTGGCATTTTTGTGGTTAATGGAGATAAGAATCTCATGGACTTTTCCTGCCCAGGCTGACTTTGAGCTTCCATGTTCATGTTTCAGCTTCATGAGAAGCTAAGATTACAGATATGAATCACAGGTGACTGGCATGACATTCGTTTAAACCTAACATAGTATGTTAAAGGAGGAGGAAGAGCCTTTTCTGGCTGGAGTCCCTTGTGAACTGGAGATTTAGAAGAGATGATATTGAACAGATAGTAGAGAGGAGCCAGGCATTTAGGAAGAGGGAGGAGTACAAAAGCCTGGACCTTTATGGTAGCAAAGTTTATAAAGAGTTAAGTGCCTGGGGCTGGGAAGATGGCTCAGTGGTAGAGTGCTTGCCTTGCATGCCTGAGGCCCTGGGTTTGATTCCTCAGCACCACATAAAGCAAAATGAAAAAAGCTGGAAGTGGCGCTGTGGCTCAAGTGGTAGAGCGCTAGCCCTGAGCTGAAGAGCTGAGGGACAGCACCCAGGCCCAGAGTTCAGGCCCCACGACTGGACCCCCCCCCAAAAAAAAGAGTTAAGTGCCTATTATATGCCAAAGAATTTAGCAGGTCTTTATTCCAGGTTCTATGGAGTTAACCTTTAAATCTGTAAATCTCCAGGGTTAGAAAAACTTTTGTTATTCAGGGTAGGTGGGCCATTTCAACTGTGATATAACATCTAAGAGACTCTGGATTGTGGTTAATCAGAAAGATGAACCAATGGGTAGGGGTCTGAGTCAGGTAATATCAGCCTTTCTGGATTAAAAAAAGTATTAGTTCCTGGCCAGTGGATCATGCCTGTACTCCTAGTTATTTGGGAGGTTGAGGTCTGAAGTCTGTGGATTAAGGTTCAAAGACAACCTGGATACATACCCATCTTTGATTATTAGGTCTTATCCTTCATTGTGTGTGTACTTAATTCAGACATCAATTACTTAAATTGCAATTTCTCAACCTTAGTTCCTTTAATTGTAGTATTAGTTCTTTATACTTATATAATCTTTTAAGTTTTTCATTTTTAAATTATTTATTTATTTTCTTTCCCCCTTTTTCTTTTTGTTTTGTTTCCTTTCTTTCTCTCATTTTCCTCTCTCTAAATTTAGGTCTTAGTTGTCTTCCCTCTCTTCCGTTCCCTCCCTACATTCCTCTAATCTTATTTTCATCTCACAAATCTCCCTATACCTATTCATTTTGGGTTCCCCAACTCCTTTGATTTTCTTAGTCCATCGATCCCTAGTTGTTTGTTGTTGAACTACATTGTATCTTTACTATTTTGACTGTGTCAAAAAAATCTGTGCAACTACAGGGCTCTGGGTTGATGCTTGCTTTAAAATAGTGTTCTAGCATGAAATCGTTTTTGCTTTCATACTCAAATGGGCAGAACAAGCCATAGAAACACAAGAAAAATGGCAAATCAAGCAATCTCATCTCCCACTCAAGATAAACAGACAACAGAGCAATTAATGAATAATCCAGAGGAGAGTTTTCAAAATGCTCTATAAACACTACTGGTAAACAAACTGAATGAAAAGATTGAAAGCCTGCAAAGGGCACTGTGTGAGCATGATAGGGCAATGTGTGAGTATGATGGAACTAACCAATGATTAATAGAGGAATTGCATGAGCACGATAGAATAACTGAATATTAATAGAGGGAATCATGGAATCCACAAACAGAAAGCTGGAAGAATTCATAGAGGCCACAAACTGAAACCTGAATGAATTCCAGCAGAAGGAAAGGGAATCCAATGAAAACATAACCACTCAACTACGGGATTTGAGATTGAGCACTGAAAACCTAATGAAGTCCATCCAAGAGTTAAACAAAGCTCCAACAAAGAAATTGAAGCCATCAAATCTGACCAAGTAGAAGGAAAACAAATAAAAAAGTAGAAAGTCTTGACAGTAGAAAGTCTTAGACCATGCAGAAGATTGAATTTCTGGGATTGAAGCTAGCCTAGACATTATAGAGAAAGGACAGATAAGTATTCAAGACAAGTCCAAGAAATATGCTAGATCGATTCTACAGTTAGCAAACACTACAAGAAGGCCTAATTTAAGGCTAATGGGTGTAGAGGAGACAGAAGCTAATGGGTATAGAAACAGAAGCTAAAGGTCTAGGAGACTTATTTAACAGAATCCTAGTAGAGAATTTCCCAAACATACAAAAAATTAGGACCTTTCAGATACAAGAAGCCTTTAAAACCTCAAATAGATCAGACCAGAATAGCACATCCCATTGTCACACTGTAATCTGCACAGGATCAATAGAGGCCAAAGAAAGGATCCTTAAAAATGTCAGGGAGATCTTTGCAGATCACATGATCTTGTATTTAAAGAATCCCATAGACTCCACTCCCAAATTACTCAAGTTGATTAAAAACTTTGGCAAAGTAGCAGGCTATAAAATTAACCCTCAAAAATCAATGGCTTTTCTGTATGCCAACAATGAGAAAAGTGTGGCTGAAATTAGGAAAGCAACTCCATTCATAATAGCCCCACAAAAAATAAAATACCTAGGAATTAACTTAACCAAAGAAGTGAAGGACCTCTATGATGAAAACTTTAAAAACTTGAAAAAGGAAATCAAAACAGAACTTAGAAAGTGGCAAAAACTCCCATGCTTCTGGATTGGAAAGATCAACATCATGAAAATGGCAATACTTCCCAAGGGTATCTACAAATTCAATGCAATACCTATCAAAACTCCAACCTCATTCTTCAAGGAAATAGAAGAGGCAATCCAAAAATTCATATGGAACAATAAAAGACCCCGAATAGCAAAAACGCTCCTCAACAGAAAGAACACTGCTGGAGGAATATCAATACCAAATTTCAAACTCTACTGTAAAGCCATAGTAATCAAAACAGGTTGGTACTGGCACAAGAACAGACCTCAGGACCAATGGAATAGAATTGAAAACCCAGAAATGAACCTACAGACCTATAGCCATCTAATCTTTGATAAGGGAGCTAAAAAAATAGAATGGAAGAAAGACAGCCTCTTCAGTAAATGGTGCTGGCAAAATTGGTTAACTACTTGTAGAAATATCACCCTGCACCAGAATCAACTCCAAATGGATTAAAGACCTCAGAGTCAAAGCAGACACTCTGAAAACATTACAGGATGGAATAGGAGAAACCCTATGTCTCCTTGGCACAGGCTGAAATTTTCTGAATAGAGACCCGGAAACACAACAAATCAAAGAAAGGTTGGACAAATGGAATTGCATGAAATTGGTTAGGTTAATTCCTAAATATTTTATTTTTGGGAGGGTTATTCTGAATGGTGTTGCTTCCTTTATTTCCCTTTCTGCTTGTACATTGTCAGTGTACAGGAAGGGGACTGATTTTTTTGTGGGTTGAGTTTGTATCTTGCAACTTTTCTGAAGTGACTTATAATTTCTAAGAGTTTGGGGATGGAGTTTTGGGGATCATGAAGGTATAGTATCATGTCACCTGCAAAAATAGTTTAACTTCTTCTTTCCCTATTCAGATCCCTTTAATGTCTTTTTCTTGCCTTATTGCCCTGGCTAAGGGTTCCAGGACTATATTGAAGAGTAGTGGAGACAGTGGACATCCTTGCCTTGTTCCTGATTTTAGGAGAATTAGTTGACGTTTTTTCCCCATTAAGTATAATATTGGCTATTGGTCTGTCATATATGGCTTTTATTATTTTAAGGAATGTTCCTTCTATTCCTATTTTCTCCAGAGCTTTAAACATCAATGAATGTTGTATTTTATCAAAAGCCTTTTCTGCATCAATGGAGATAAACATGTGATTCTTGACCTTGGCTCTGTTGATGTGTTGGATTACATTTATTGACTTACATATGTTAAACCATCCCTGCATCTCTGGGATGAAGCCTACCTGGTCATAGTGTATGATTTTTTTAAATGTGTTTCTGGATTCTGTTAGCTAGAATTTTGTTAAGGCTCTTTGCATCTGTGTTCATCAAGGAAATTGGTCTGTAATTCTCTTTTTTGGTTGGGTCTTTGCCTGGTTTGGGATGAGTGAGGTATTGACATCGTTGAATGAGTTTGGGATAGCTCCTTCCTTCTCTGCTTCTCTGAAGAGCTTGAGGAGTATGGGTATTAGTTCTTCTTTAAAGGTCTTATAGAATTCTGTTGTGAATCCATCTGGTCCTGGGCTTTTCCCTGTTGGAAGACTTCTGATTGCTTCCTGTATCTCATTGTAAGATATTGGCTTATTTAATCGATTTACTTCTTTGCTTAGTTGGGGCAACTTGTATTTCTCTAAAAGTGCATCTATTTCTGCCAGATTTTCTTTCTTTAGAGAGTATAATTTTTGAAAATAGTCCTTTGTAAGGTTTGGATATCTTGGGTAGTTGTTGTGATTCTTCCCGTGGCATCCCTGATCTTGTTAATTTGGCTTTCCTCTCTTCTTTTTTTTAATTAATCTTGTCAAAGGTCTATCAATTTTATTTATTTTTTCAAAGAACCAGATTTTTCTTTTATTAATTTTATCTATGATTTTCCTATTCTCTATCTCATTAATTTCTGCTCTTCATTTGATTATCTGGCTCCATCTAGTCACTTTAGGTTCCATTTATTCATGTTTTTCTAGCTGTTTTAATTGCAACATGAGATTATTTACTTGGTCTGTCTCTATCTTCTTGATGTGGGCACTGAGGGCAATAAATTTGCCCCTCAGGACTGCTTTCACTGTGTCCCACAAGTTTCTTTGTGATGTGTCGTCATTTTCATTGAATTGTAGGAACTTTTTCATTTCTTCTCTAATTTCTTATGTTACACAGGTGTTGCTTAGAAGTGTGCTGTTCAATTTCCATGTATTTGAGTAATTTCTGAGGTATGCTTTGTTATTGAGAACTAGCTTGATTCCACTGTGGTCAGATAGGATACAGGGGATTATGTCAATCCCCTTGTATTTGCTTAAGCTCTTTGCATGAACTATGATATGGTCTATTTTGGAGAAAGTTCCATGAGCTGCTGAGAAGAATGTGTACTGTATTGTTTTAGGGTGAAATACTTGGTAGATGTCAATTGGTTTCGCTTGAGTATGGCCTCACTTAATTCGGTAGCTTCTTTGCCAATCCTCTGTATGGTAGACCTGTTCTGTGGTGAGTGTGTTAAAGTCTCCTAGTATTATCATATTGGGATCTATTTTATTCCGTAAGTTTGAGAGTATTTGCTTAACATATTTGGGTGCTCCAATATTTGGGGAATATAAGTTGATGATGGTAATATCTTCCTCTTGGATTGTTCCCTGTATTAATATGTAGTGTCCTTCCTTGTCTTTTTGTATTGATTTTAATGAAAAGTTTATTTTGTCAGATATCAGAATAGCTACTCCTGCTTTCTTACTGGGGGCATTTGATTGGTAGATCCTTTTCCAACCCTTCACTCTGAGTTTGTATGTTTGGCTGAGAGGTGGGTCTCCTGAAGGCAACAGATGGATGGGTCATGTTTTCTGATCCAATCTGCAGTTCTTTTTCTTTTGATTGGTGAATTAAGACCATTAATATTTAGGGATAGTATGGAGAGATGCATTGTGGTCTCTGTCATTCCCTGTTTTCCTAAGTTTTTCTTCTTTCCTTTCCTCCTGTGCTTACTAAGTTAGATTTCTATTAATACCTCTCTGGTGCAGGTCCCCATTCCTGGTTGTTTTCTTCAGGTTGTGTTCCCCCTTTTAGTATTCTTTGTAATGCTGGCTTATTGTTTATGAGTTCAGTTTTTCTCTACTATTAAAATTTTTCATTTCTCCATTGAATGTGAATGCTAGCTTTGCCGGGTATATCAGTCTGGGTTGGCAGTAAATGGTTCTCAGGGCTTGGACGGTGCTTTCCCAGGCCTTTCTTGCATTCAGTATCTGTGTAGAGAGATCTGCAGTGATTCGAATTTTTTTCCCATTGTAGTATAGCTCCTTCTTCATTTTTGTTGCATGCAAGATTGTTTTCTTATTATACAGATTTATCATTTTTACTATAATGTGTCTACAATTGTTTCTCCTGGGATCCTGCTTGTTAGGTGTTGTATATGCTTCTGTTATGCAGGTAAGATGATCTTTTTAAGATGGGGGAAATTTTCACTGATAATCTTGTTGAATAGGTGTTGCATTCCTTTGCTTTGATATTCCTCACCTTCGTCCACTCCAGTTATACGAAGGTTAAATTTCTTTGCACTGTCCTTGCTCTTGGATTTCCCTTTGGCATAATTTAAGTGATATTTCTATATCTGTGATTTTTTGGTCCAGTTGGTGTATTATGTCTTCTGTATCTGACACTCTACATTCCATTTTGTTCACTCTGCTAACTGTGGCTTCCATTGTGGTTTGCATGTAGGAAATGGAATCATTTATGGATTCAATGTTGGTTCTCAAAGTACTAGCCTCACCTCTTAGTGAGGTGTATACTGCCTCTATTTTTGTACTAAACTCATCTCTTAGAGAGGTGTGTACTGCCTTTATTTCTGCGTGCACCTCCTGTTTGAGACCTGCATCTCTTTCGATATTTTGTCCTTTGTTCTTTAAATTTCTGGTCTATTTCTTGCTTTAATTCTTGAGTCATTGCCTCCAGCATCTCTTGGATGTAGCTTTTGTCTGTACCTGGTCTCGGATCTGTTGGGGGCCTACCTCCAACTGCTGGTTTGACCCACGTAGGGCTCTCAGCTCTCTGCTATAGATCACTGGCAGTTCCCACCTTTAGAAGGACTGAGTGGCCTAGACTGCTCCTGTTTACTCCGACAGGTGCTCTTGGTGAGCTTGAATGTGTTGGATGTACTCTTCCAGTTGCTGAAGTCTGCTATGGGCTCCTGACTTTTTTGTTTGTTTGTTTGTTTTGCCAGTTGTGGGCCTGAACTCTGGGCCTGGGTGCTGTCCCTCAGCTCTTTGGCTCAAGGCTGGCACCCTACCATTTGAGCCACAGCACCACTTCTGGCCCTTTCTGCTTATGTGGTGCTGAGGAATCAGATCCAGGGCCTCATGCACACAAGGCAAGCACTCTACCACTGAGCCACCTTACCAGCCTGAGCTCCTGACTATTATCAGGTGCTGGCTGCCTGAGTTGTCCAATTCCCGGCCTGGGATGTATGGGTTGGGTTCTGGTGGGTTTTCGGCTTCTGGTTCTCTTGCCCTGGTCACCCAGGTCTTTTGCTGTCACAGATGTGATTCCAGGGGGTGTTTTCCCCCTTCTGCTGAGGTTTATGCCCAGCTTCTGACTTCAATTGGGAGGAGTTGGTTGTGTTGCTCAGGCACTGGATCCCCAGGCCTGGTCTTGGCCCTCCCACCTGGGGCACTCCAGTTGCACCTGTGTTGCTGTGTATCCCACCTGGGTTATGCAGTCTGGAGTACACAGTTCAAATTTCTTCCACTGTTGTCTGTTGTGACCCAGGGGTGCTGTTCCTGGCTTAGGCGCTTAAGCTCCCTTCCAAGGGCTCTGTTTTTCTAGCCTGGCTGGCTGGATGTGCTCCACGGGCTGGTGAAGCTCTCGAACAGTTCCCAGTTTGAGTGTGTCCTGTAGTCCAGGTGTTGAGGTAGGGGTCTGGGTCATGGTCTGAGGGTTCTCACCAGCTCTGGTTGCCCTTGAGGGATACAATGTCCTCTGTAGGGTACTCACCCTGGAGCTAGTTGTTTCTGTGTGATGTAGGTCGCTGGTTGCTGCTGCAATCAGAGTTCAGTTGAGATGGTTGTGAGCTGGGCCGGGCAGTGGTGGCTCTGTGTTTATCCTCTGTCTCTCCCGCTATTGATCCTGTTCAGGTTGGCTCTGTTGGATGGGCCTCCAGCCTCTGGCCTAGGGGTGGGGGAGGGGTCTCCATGCAGGTTCTGAGTACTGGGGTTTGTCTCTGTGCTTTCCAGATCAGTATCAGTACCTTGCATGTCTTCTGCTGTGGCATTCTGTGGGTGACCTGTGTAGTTCTGGGGTTCCCACCATGGGGCCGAGTGGGTATGGCAGGATGGAGCCCCTCTGCTTGGAGTGAGGGGTGGGAGTGGTATCTTTGTTTAGGCTCCCGGTTTGGAGGTTTCTCTGTTCTTCGCAATCAGTGGGTCCAGAATACATGTTCTTATCAGCAGCACATTGAACAGTCTCCAAAAGAGACCACATTTTAGGTCACAAAGCAAATTTGCCCAAGTTCAGAAACATTGAATTTATTTCCTGCATTCTCTCAGAGCACAAGGAAATAAAATTTGAGCTCATCAACAAAAGCCACCAAAGAAAATTCTGTAATATGTGGAGAGTGAACAACACACTGTTGAACCACCAATGGGTCATGGAAGGGATTAGAAAGGAAATTCAAATGTTCATGATATGTAACAAAAATGAACATACAAATTACCAGCTCCTCTTGGACATAGCAATGGCAGTACTCAGAGGAATATTTATAGCTCTGAGTTCCTACATCAACAAAGTGGAGAAATCTTAAATCAACAAGGTAATGGTGCATCTGAAGTGCCTTAAAAAAGAGCAACAAGCCAAACCCCAATCCAGTACATTTAAACAAATAATTAAAATTAAAAGAATTAAATGAATTAGAGTCCAAAAAACCATAGAAAGAATCAACAAAACAAAGACTCGGTTCTTAGAAAAACTTAACAAAATTGACAGACCCTTAGCAAATCTTACCAGAAAAAGAAGAGAACACACCCAAATAAACATTCTCATCATAAATGAGAATAGAAACATCACCTCAGAAACAACCAAGACTCAGAACATTATAAAGGGATACTTCACAAACCTTTATGCTAACAAATTTGAGAATCTGGAAGAAATGGAAGAATTTTTAGCAAGTATTAATATGCCCAAACTAAACCAAGAAGATTTAAACCAACTAACCAGATCCATATCAAGCAGCAGTAAGAGACCTCCTAACCAAGAAAAGCCCAGGAACAGATGGATTCACAGCTGAATTCTACAAGGCTTTCAAAGCAGAACTCAAACCAAACTTCTTCAACTCTTCAATGAAATTGAAAGCAAAATTTCACTACCAAACTCTTTCTATGAAGCCACATAACCCTCATCTCAAAATCAGACAGGGGCTCATCAAAGAAAGAAAACCATAGACCCATTTCTTTGATGAACATCAATTTAAAACTTCTCAACAAAATTCTGGCCTCTACATTTCAACAATTCATCAAAAAATCATACACTATGATAAGACAGGATGCATTTCAGGGATGCAAAGCTGGTTCAATATACACTAATCAATTAATGTAATTCATCACATCAACAAAAGCAAGGATAAGAACCACATGATTCTCTCAATAGATGCAGGTAAAGCATTTGAAAACATCCAACATCTGTTTATGATGCAAGCTTTGGAGAAACTAGGAATCCATGGAACATTCCTTAATATAATAAAGGCTGTATATGACTAACTTACAGCTGGAATTATACTTAATGGCAAAAAGCTAAAGCCGCCTTTTCCTCTAAATTCAGGAACAAGACAAGGATGTCCACTCTCTCCACTCCTTGTCAATTTACTATTAGAATGCCTAGCTAGAGCAATAAGACAAGATGCAAACATAAAGGGGATCCAAATAGGGGAAGATGACATGATGTTGTCTTTAAAGAACCCCATAGACTCCACTCCCAAGTTACTTGAGCTGATCCAAAACTTTGGCAAAGTAGCAGGGTATAAAATGAACCCTTAAACAGCAATGGCTTTTCTGTATGCCAATAATGAGAAGAGCAGGGAAAGCAACTCCTTGCTAATAGCTCCACAAAAAATAAAATACCTAGGAATTAACTAAAGAAGTGGAGGATGGAAGTGGCAATATTAGAGAAGATTACTTCTGAACCCAAGGATAATGAAGAACGTAATGTCTCTCTTTTTACCCCTCTCTCTTTCTCTTTTACTGTCTCTCATTTTCTCTTTCTGGAATTGAGATTTGAACTCAGGGATCTGCACTTGCTAGGTAAGGACTCTACCACTTGAGTCATATCTCCAGGCCTACATAAACAGTTTCAGACAGGAAGCAAGAGGGAAGGAGCTAGATTGAGAGCTAAAGACTAGCTCAGCACAGGAAGTTGACATAGAAGGATCAGTTGTACCCAGGAGTTTGAGGCAGCGTGGGCAACACAGAGGGAACTATAATTAAATATGAAAGATTAAAGAGTAGGTAGGTGTAAACCTACTCAAAGACAAATAAAATTGATGTTTATTGGGTGAATTAAGTAAGCCAGGAGATACAAGAATAATTTAAAATACTTTTATGGGGGGGGGTTGACCAAGACTTGACCTCGGAGTGTTACACTTTGACCCATAAGCCACATCTCCAGTCCCCAAGCAGTTCAAATTCAGATGTAGTATATTCTGAGTGCTCAAAAGGTTTTTCAATTCCTCAGCACCACATAAGCAGAAAAGGTTGGAAGTGGCACTGTGGCTCAAGTGGTAGAGTACTAGCCTTGAGCTGAAGAGCTGAGGGACAGTGCCCAGGCCCAGAGTTCAGGCCCCATGACTGACAAAACAAAAAAACAAAACAAAACATCAAAAGTTTTTTCTTTTCTCTCACTATGGGGAAGACTTAGCAGTTTGGAAGACAATGGAGAGCACTCTGCCTACCCAGAAGACAGAGGATGTGGGGGAAGGAAAGGAGGATGCTTAGAATTACTGATGTGGAGAATGGGAAATAGGTTCCCTTTTTGTTCTGGTAAGGACTAGAGCTGTGTCTAGGAGAGCAGTCACTTGATGGAGCTGTTGAAGCTATTGACCACTGTCTATGGAGGGAACTTACTTTTGTGTTGATGAGTTGGGTAATAATCCATGAAGCTCATACATGTGGCAAAGAACTCATCAAAGTTAAACGTTGGAGGTGGTTTTAAGAAGTTAACCTAAACAAAATAAAGTGAGAAATTTTCAGTTATTCTGAGAACAGGGTCATCTGGTCCTTTGAGTGTTAATTCTTAGCAGAAAGTCCAAGAGTATGTTTCTGAATGCCTCAGACATGGCAAATGGACATTGGCATATATAAACTCTAAAGATCTTCAATTTTTTGTGTTTGTTTTTTGGAGATAGAATTTTCCTATGTAGTTCAGGCTGGCCTCAGACTTGCTTTGCAGTCCTGGCTGGTCTCAGACTTGTTCTTCTTCAGCCTTTGCTTACTGGGATTGCAGGTGTAATTTACCACATCATGTCCAGTCTTCAATTCATAAGGTTGAATTTTTGAGTTGAAAATTCAGGGGGTTAAGGGTATAGCCCATATACAGCATGTGCTTAATATGTATGTGTAGGGACTCCAGGTTAAATCCTTAGCACAGAAAGAAAGAACCATCTAGCAGTAGCTCACACATTTAATCTTTACTACTCAGGAGGCTGAGATCTGAGGATTTAGATTTGAAGTCAGTCCTGACAGACAAATCCCATACTCTTCAATTAGCTTTCAAAGAGCTGGAACTGGAGTTGTGTCTCAAATGGCAGAATGCCTGTTATGAGTAGATAATGTCAAAGAAAATCAAAAAGCCTCATCTCTGAGTTCAAGCTTCAGAACCATCACAAAACAATAATTAACTGGTTCATGCCTGTAAGCTATGCACAAAGCTGAGATTTGTAAAATTAAAGTTCAAAGTCAGTCAGCTAGTATAGAAGAGTCTGTGAGACTTTATTTTGAATTAACCAGCAAATTGGTGGACTGGAAGTACAATTCAAATGGTAGAATGCCAGCTGTAAGCAAAAAAGTTGAGCAGAAGGCCCCAAGTTCAATGCCCTGAGTTCAAGCCCTGTTACTTCTTGAGAGAGAGAGAGAGACAGACAGACAGACAGACAGACAGACAGACAGAGACAGAATTTAAAAGGTTTTCTAATTATTCTCATTCTTTAAGAGCTCAACGATCAGCAGGTATACAACATATATATATATATATATATATATATATATACTATTTTCTACTGTTTTTTTCATTCCTAACATTTTAATTTAAATAAAAACTGGTTAAAGTATATACCATTTCTTTCTTATAAGTGTTAAAAGGCAGAGGAGACTGATATACAAGAAGATACTAGGAACCATACCAGTAATAAGATCATTAACTTTATAAAATAATACCCTGAGAATGGGCCCAATCTCATCCTTTAAAAATTAACTTCTTATTTTATTATCATTAAGTTTATCTAAAGAAGTCTTGATCTGTGATATTCTTTCCCCAAACCAGGAAGAAAGTTAGTCCAATAATATGCCAAAATCAAATGGAGAGACATTTGACACAATAACCTCTCCCTGGGTTAGGAGGGTGATAGGTAGTGAAAATGAGCGACAATGGTAGAAGTGGGAGGAAGGAATGATAGGGGGAAAACAAAGGAGGAGGCAACAATGCTTGATAAGAAATGTACTCATTACCTTGCTCATGTAACTATAACCCCTCTGTGCAGTATTTTCACAATAAAAAACTTATTAAAAAATACCCCCTTCTGCTCTTAGAGAACAACCAGCAGATCCTTCCTATTCCTTAAGCAAGGCCACTATCCCCCAGATACCAAAATTGTACATTCTTAGTTATCTCAGAGAAGCCTGATCATTTCTTCCTTGAGCTCCCCAGACTCAGTTCCTCCCAGAGTAGTTGTACTGGAAAAGCCCCCTGGGCTAAACTATGACTGCTCCTACCTCATCACCAATCCAAGAGCCCCATAGAATTACCATGACCCATATGACTGCAGGATTTTCTGCAACACACCTACCTTAACAGCTCTCTGATCTGGAATTCTCTCAATTTCAATCATGCTCCGGTCACAGAGTTGCCAGCAGTTTGGTGACAGAATGACATCATTCATCTGGGCCATGCCCTGTGCAAGGCGGACATCATCTACAGCTTGGCCAATTACCAAAAAGTAGTTGCGTGTTTCATCCCCAAAGACCAACATGGAAATGTGGCCAGCAGCAAGTCCTGGCAAAAAGGGGAAGCAAAGTTTTGCATAAGAAATTCTGGATAATTTCCTACCAGCCTTGGCTCTTGGAAAAATCAGTCTTGATATGATTGTGCTACTTCAGAGCAAAATCTAATTTCTAAAATTTTATTCAGGAGTCAGAGCATGCTTCCTTCCAGGCCCTAACTTTTCAAAATGCCCCTTTCTTTCAAGCCTAGAAAATTCAGCCACTAGCTTTCGCTCTGTGTGTGTGTGTGTGTGTGTGTGTGTGTGTGAGAGAGAGAGAGAGAGAGAGAGAGAGAGAGAGAGAGAGA
>NW_012267273.1:13414856-13475428 GCF_000151885.1 Dipodomys ordii
GAGAGAGAGAGAGAGAGAGAGAGAGAGAGAGAGAGAAAGAGAGAGAGAGACAGACAGAGACAGAGAGATATACAGAGAGATACACAGAGAGATTTCTTTCCCTAGATAATTGCCCATCCCACAGTAATTTTACCTTGTCTTCAATTCATTTATACTTAAGAACAATGAAGAACAACTTTAAGAATTTGTGGGCTGGGAATGTGGCTTAGTGGTAGAATGCTTGCCTAGCATGCATGAAGCCCTGGTTCAATTCCTTAGTACCACATAAACAGAAAAAGCCAGAAGTGCTGCTGTGGCTCAAGTGGTAGATTGCTAGCCTTGAGCATAGAGAGGCTCAGGGCTAGAGCACAGGCCCTGAGTTCAAGTCCAGGACTTGAAAAAAAACTGTTTGGAGAGGATTTCCATGTTATCAGATATTGAAGCTTCAACTAAAAAGGACTTTTGTTTCTAATTTCAGTCAACAGCCAAAGACTAAGGGAAAAGAAGTATCAAGACTCTCAAATAACAGTCACAGTCACATGTCTAAACTCAACCAACAATGGTTCTTCATCTCTCATTTTTCCAGTTGAGAAATGAAAGTTGAGCAATAGAAGACAGATGCTGTAAAACAGGACATGGATGTCAAATATATACCCATACATTTCTTCTAAGTGATTAAAACTAATAAAGTCAGAGTTTGTTTTCTGTCTTTGTTCTCTGATATGCTGATTTCCATCTGGAGAACATGGTGGCTTAGTTAGATTTACTAGGAGAAAGATGCTGGAACTCACCTCTCTACCAGCCCCTTGGCACCTGAGGATTTGAGCTATCATCATGTTCAATAAGGATGTTACATCATTATTATAATGACTGTTTTTTTTCAACAGCATATGTAACTTATTTGGGAATTTTGAAAAACAGAAAAAGGAGGCAAAGATGAAAGAAAAGTGAGATCAGTGACATAGATAACCTCTGATAATCTCAGCTCTGATACTTGAGACTTTCAAATTTCATGGAATTTAAATAGGCAGAAGCTACAGCCAACCTCTAAACATACCTCTGGTGGTTACCTCTCATTAACACCTCACCTATGCAACGATGACTATTACCTCAAGATTGCGGTGAAATAAAAACGACTTAGTAACCAGGCATGGTGGAGGCATGCCTCTTATCAAAGTACTTGGGAAGCAGAGACAGGAAGATCAAAAGTTCAAGACAAGCCTAGACTACATAGCAAGTTTAAGGCCAGCCTATGACATATAGCAAGACCCTGTCTTAAAGCAAAAACAAAGACAAAACCAAAAATAGAACAAACAGGGAGGGAGGGGGGAGGCTGGGAAGGGATGTGAAGGGTAAACCAAAGGAGGAGGCTGCAATGCTTGGTAAGAAATGTACGCATTATCCTGCCCATGTAATTGTAACCCCTCTGTACAGTATGTTCACATATAAAAAATAAATAAAAAAATAGAACAAACAAAAATGACACAATGTGTGCAATATGCTCAATGCAATGTGGAAATTCAGGTGGTTGTTAAGGTATTATATATACAATCTTAACAAGTCTTGTATAAAATTAGAGCTGAGTTTCAGGCTTATCTGCAAATTTCTTCTTGCCCATCATTCTTACAAAGTGGGAGATGTCATAAAGCAATCTAAGTAATGACAAACCACTCTCTGTTGTACTTAATGATATCCAATGTCGACAAACTGAAAGATGTAATAATAACAGCAATCACAGAAACTAGAGACATGGTTCAAGTAATACAGCGCCACTTAATACAACAGTAAAAACAAAGATTATGCTGTTCAACGGATTTATGTGTCAAATATTGTATGAACTAATTTAAAAATTGCTCATTATATAGATTTGATGATAAATTTCAATTCTTTAAAATTCTCATTCTGGTCAGCCAAATTCTGAAGTTCAAGGCATGATGGTGGGACCAAGCCATCATGTTCTCCTGATTTGTCTTTGGAAAAATGTTAGCTAGCGTTTACCCTTTCTCAAACACTTACCTATCTTAACTCGGATGTCTAGCCCTTCTTCAACCTCCTTGGCCTCAAACAACCCATGGATCTCCAGGCTGCATTTAATCACCACAGTGATAATGTTTTTCAGTTGCTTTCGCTCCACTTTCCACAGGGCTAGGAGTGCATCACCTTTAAGAAAGAGACATACTGGGGACTTTGGATCCACTTTGGGGATCAGTACATTTTGTATGAGCTCTGGAGAGATAACTCTACCACATCATCCAACACAGCCCCTGAGATGCCTCCTCGGCAGAGCACAGGCTCCTTGGTGCTTCTTTCCTGCCTTTCCCCATGCAGCCTCCATACCTGCAAATTTTAGGATGTCTCCTCCAAAAATCAACACTTCTGAGGAAAAAAAGGGAAAACAATTTAAATCAAGCTCTTGATTTCCTTAAAGCTAGTAAAAAGAATTCATTTTGTATCAGAAGAGAAAAGAGTCAGGAGAGCAGCAATTCACAAAATATACTAATGCTAAAGATGTTATCTCTTTAAATCCATTCAACTACAGAATGAGGGTGCTCAACCATTTATGTGAATGGGAAAGGTCAGAAGACAGGTGATGTGGTTTCCCAGAAGGCCTGAGGATAGCTGCCCTGATCCCATAACTTTAGAAAACTTTTTGTATCCTGGGCCTTGAGTGGATGGGTGGATGAGTGGCAGGATTCCACAAAATGTGGGATTCTGGAAATAGGAAAATTGAAACAACTGGGGCTTTGTTTAGTACAGACTTGCATTTAAAAATTTTACACTTTATAGTAAAAATGGACATTTTTGTTTGACTTTGATAGTAGGGATGAACACAGGTCCTCATGCATGCTAGGCATATGAACTATCACTGAACAGCACCCAAGCCCACAAGTCATCACAAACTTGTTGAGTACCTATGGTGCTGAGTGGGATGCAAAGAGGAATTAGATATTGTTTCTGCTTTAAGGAACATTAAACTTGGTCTCATGAGTGATGGTAAGAAATTAGTAGGGAGGGCTGAGAAGGTGGCTCAGTGGTAGAGCACTTGCCTTGCATGGTCAAGGCCCTGGGTTCGATTCCTCAGCACCACATAAGCAAAAAGAAAAAAGCCGGAAGCGGTGCTGTGGCTCAAGTGGTAGAGCGCTAGCTTTGAGCTGAAGAGCTGAGGGACAGTGCCCAGGCCCAGAGTTCAGGCCCCATGACCGGACCCAAAAAAAAAAAAAAAAGAAATTAGTAGGGAATATAGATCCTAACACAGCAGCAAGCCTAGAGTTTACGTTAGCAGAATAAATCCTTTTCTTTATGAATAGTTCACATTAAAAGTGTAAACAAATGTCAGACAGAGCTTAAAAGGAGACCAGTCTTTTCACTCAGCTGTAAGGGCTTCAGAATCCATCATTAGAGACAAATGACTGACACGTTAATTACAAATCATTCTTATCTATTCATACATCCATCTCTTAATGACTATATTTGGCTTATATGGAGAATGATACCTCTTCTACATGCATTATGACATATTTTATTTTATTTCTTTTTTTAAATTTTTATTTATTTTTTATAGTGAAAATACTGTACAGAGGGGTTACAATTACATGGGCAAGATAATGAATACATTGTAGCCTCCTGCTTTGTTTCCCCTTCCCATCCCTTCCCATGCTCTCCCAACCCCCACCCAATCCTCCCTGCCCCCCCACCCTCCCACCAAAGTTGTAAAGTTCGTTTTTGACATAACGACTTGTACATCTCATTGTTGCACTTGTATCACTATTTAAACGATTTGTTTTTCCCCTTCCCCTCCACAAATTATACCAACATCAAATACAGTGAAAGCAGAGGTTATATTGTGGGGGAGGGACATACAAAGCAACAAAGACATAATCTTATAAATGCGTTAGAAACAATCGCATGAAAGAAAAAAAAACATTTGAATACATATCTTAGGGTTCATTTCCCTAACATCACCTTAGTGGTTGTATACCCATTTCCTGGGGACTATGAAAAATGCTAAGCAGTTGTCATTGGGTATAAACAATGGGGGGGGGAAGAGAAGAAAAGAAAAAGTAATGAATTCAGAAACCTAGGAAAATACTTACTCTCCACTATCGCACTTATGTAGTAGTTGAGGATCTCCACTAACTGCTCAGCCCCACGGTCCATGTACATGGCTGTGCTGAACTTCTCAGTCATTGCAGTAAAACCTGTAATAAACGGGCAGCTGGCTTTTGACTGCTTTGGAGGAGTCACCTTCTCTGGAGCCAGAGAAAGTTATCTTGGAGAGCAGTGATATTTTAAGAAGCACCAGAGTTTCTTCATGTTCTCTGTGGCTGATCATGTGTTAAACAGACAATCTCCTCCATCTGTGTTTATTATTTTAGGGGACAGGGAAAGAAATTCCTGCCAGATTCTCAACTTATATAGTGATAACTGAAATTCCATTTGGAATAGAAAGCTTCATTCCAGGATAATAAAAATACACAATTTTCAAGATTTCCTTAAAAAGGTAGAAGTTTACTGTTGAGATGTAATTTTCTAGGGAGATCAATTCCTAAGGTCAGTTTTGTTGGGGACAGGTGTGGGACTTGGGAGATGAAGCCATGAACTACACTACAAGGACACAGAAGCATGAAGTCCCTGGTGTGAGACTTGGGCATCTTTAGAGAACACCCCATAACTGGAAGATGGGGGAGAGGCAGGAGAGAACCTGCATTCTCAGTAGAGCTTGAAAAGGGCATCCCAACTTTGCAATAAGGTTCTGCATGTGAATTCTGTACCAGCATGCTGCCTGCTCATGTTAAACAAACAACCCTTTTGCACTTGCCTGAAATATCAACAAACATTAGGACTCCGTCAAAATATTTCACCGAGGGTCGCTCTGGAGTGAAATCACCATAGACTATGAGGTCCGGTAAGTGAGCTGCTATTCTGACGATTGCCCGGTCCTCTAATTCTTCTTGTTGACTGCTCATATTCAAGGCAAATGACTTAAATGACTGGAAGCAGTTTCCAAATAAGTCTTCTAGAAACAAAAATATATTTGCTCACTTTTCTCTTTCTTTTTTGCGCCAATGACTTTGTTTTAACCGTAGGTTGCTTATTTAAGTTGGCTGAATAGTGATACTGTGAGAGAAAGTAACACTTCAAAAAGATCACTTTTCTGTACAGAGGGGAAATAACCTTAACAGAGTGACCTTCTAACCCTGGGCAGCCATTTCAAAATGAGCACCATTACCAAGGACATATAATGGGCTAGTCCATTTCCATAAAGTTCCAGGTAAGCCCTCATCTCACTGGGAGACCTGCTGTGGAAAGGCCAGCAGCTCTGTCCACTTAGACCAGACTCCTTTCCCTTCTAGCTTCCCATTTCCTTGTTCCTCTCACCTTCTTTTAATGTTTTATCTCTTTTCTTAAAAATTAAAATGTAGATGTGAGTTGTGTGTGCATACTTATATGTATTTATAGGTGGATATTAGACTATATAAAAGAGGTTAAGTATTTTAAGGTTTAATGTTAACTATAGAGTGAGACCATGGGTGTGTGTAAAGTAGGAAAGGTAGGCATTAAAGCTGTAAGTGGAAGGAAATGTTGAAATTTCAGTTTGCTGCCCAGTTAGTTCTGAGAAAAGTAGGGTTACCTAAGGTACTCCTTTAGTCACTGGGGATAATTAAATGTTCATGTCTAAATGTGGTAACATTGCTAGCTTCTTCAGAGCAAGCCAAGTTTCTGCAATAGGTAGTACAAAAAAACAATTACACACACATCCATATCTCTGTTATTTTTGGTTCTGATCAGCAGGGAAAAAGTGCTCACTTCAAGCAGATATAGGTCATATTAGGACAACATGTATATTAAAAGGAAAAAAGTAATTTCCTTAGATTGAAGGAAAGTATTTTAAAAAATTAGTGAATCTTGACTGGAACTGGTTTTTTTCAAGTAATTTTCCAGAACAGGAAAGAAGAGGAGTACTTTTTATATGTACTCTAGGCCTGTTAGAAAACATGGAATTGTTCATTTGGTCACACATGCAGGACTCTATAAGAAGAGCAATATAGTAGCCATGAAAGGAATGGGTACTATTCAAATACCTCACAAATGTTACCAAGGCCAAACTGGGAAAATCTATAATGTTATCCTGTTGTCATTGCTATGAATGAGTTTAAAGAAAGATTCTTGCCAAGAAAATTATTGTGCTAATTGAGCATACTAAGTACTCTTAAGAGCCAAGATAGCTTCCTAATACTGGTGAAGGAAAATGATCTGAAAATAAAGTCAAAGAGAAAGGAACTTGAACTTGAGTGTATGTGAAGACCAGCCTGCTCCACCCAAAGAAGCGTACTTCATGTGAACCAACAGAAAGGAGCCTGAGCTGCTAATGATCTTTCCCTGAGACTTGTGGCAAAAGAGATGAAAAAAAAAAGACCACTGGGCAGTAAAATAAAGGTAGGGAAACATGACAAACTTGAAAATTTATAGAATGTATAGAAACCTGTAAAAACAAGTACTACATGGTAGAAACTAGATAACCTTCATAAGGAAATCTGGGGGTTTTGCATGTAGTAGGTATATGTGCTAAGGCCTGGGGAGTAAAAAAAAAAAAAAAGAAAACAAATTAAGTCTAGAGGATAATTTCAACATTATTGAGATTATAGAAATTAATGCAAGAGGGAAAAGAACAAAACTTAGAATATCCTCACCAACTCTTCTGTCTTCTCCACCATGGAGAATTAAAAAGTATAAAAATGTGGGTAAAAATTGAATAAAGCATCCAGACATTTTGTTTATGTATTTATTTTCTGGCAACACTGGGGTTTGAACTCAGGACCTTTTGCTTGCTAGGTATGCACTCTTACACTGAGATGCTCCTCTAGCCCCTTTTGTGTTGGTTACTTTTACATATATGGACTTGTTTCTTGCCTGGGCACATTCCTGGGCTGAGATCTGCTTATTTTAGATTTCTTATCATCTCCAAAATGGTAGACACGAACTAATACACCCAGCTATTGGTTAAGAAGGAATTCAGGAACTTTTCTGTCCAGTCTGGTTTCAAACTTTGATACTTCCAATCTCACCCATCCAATCTGTGTGAGCCACCAGGGCTTGACTTAACACCCAATGATTTTAAATAAATCCAAGTAGCCCGGCTAGGAATATGGTTAATGGTAGAGTGCTTGCCTAGCATGAATGAAGCCCTAAGTTTGATTCCTCAGTACCATAAAACAGAAAAAAGCCAGAGGTGGCACTGTGACTCAAGTGGTAGAGTGCTAGCTTTGAGCAAAAGAAGGTCAGGGACAGTGCCAAGCCCCTGAATTCAAGCCCCAGGACTGGCAAAATGAAAACAAACAATTCAAGTAGCTACTCTTAGACAACTTACATTCACAAACATAATAACTGACAAATATTATCTTAAATAATGATCACTAGTCTCAAGTAATAAGAACAAAGGATGGGCTAGAAAACCACAGCTTGTCTTCTAAATTTCTTCTAATTTGCTAAATGTAGTTTAAGCAGTGTCATATTTGTTAGTGCATATAACAACAGACAGTGAGACAGGCTGTGAAGAGGGTAAGTTCCACCACTGCAGTCACATGGACAAACAACATCCATAAAGGATGCAAAGTTCAACATTTCCTAGCTAAATCTGGGTCTCATCTATGCCTTTCACAATTCAGCAGGATGGAATCATTTATAACTTCCTTGGGGATTGGTAAGCAAAAAGGTTTGCATTCCCTGTGCATATGGGGTGACTAGTGGGCCCTCAGGGTATATGCCACGTGGCATATTTTCTGAATCATCTGCTCTTCCAAATTGCAAAAGATAGTTAACATTGTGATTCCAGAAAATACAGCCTGGTGAATATAATATTATCAGTCAAGATTATCTAGATTGTGCTTCATTAACAAAACTAAAATTTCAGTGGCTTGCCATAACAAAAGCTTACTTCTTGATCATGTTGCCTGCCATTGTAGGTTGGCTGAGGCTGTCTTCTGTTGCTGCATTTCACTCTGACAATACAGACAGGGGCATTCTGATGGCCAAGGCTACAGGGAAAAAGGATGCAATGGAATGGACTCATTTGTCTGGCAGAAGTTACATATTCACTTTTCCCCATGACAGTGACTAAAGCTGTTATTACAAAGATGTATAATTTGAAGAAGGGTTCAAGTATATGGGGAAGTACAATCCTACTGTGTGTAAAACAGAAGAGAGTTGGAATATTGGTGGCAGCCTTAATGGTTACCATATGATAATATGTGAGCTTTTACTTTAACAAGAAGTGATTTAAACAAGTAAGCTGGATTCTGACCAAGAACAAGCTAACCTTTCTTCTTCCTCTTCCTCATTTTCTTCCTCCTCCTCCTCTCCTTTTCCTCTTCCTCCTCCTCTTACTTCATTTTTTCCTCTTTCTCTTGAAAAGGCTTTTTTTTGGAAGACTTTTGAAATTTCAAATCCACAAAATGTTACAAAGTATATCTTGATTTAACAAGGCCTACTGCCTGAAATTTTGATATCCTTTTGAATAAAATGGCAAGTGATAGAAATGAGGAAACTAATATTAGATGATTAACAGTAAATTATGTTAAATGAGTGGTCCCATGTCAATTCAGGCTGGGAGATTTTTGACCAAGATACAGACATTATGGAAAGCAGTGTGGAACTTCCTCAAGAAATTGAAAATAGAGCTACCATCTTACTTCAGGGCCTATATCCAAAGGAAATGAAATCAGGATGTGGGAGAGACATCTGCACTCCTATATTTCTTCAGCAGTAGTCAAAACAGCCAAGCTATGAAATCAACATAAGTACCCGCAATGAAAGAAAATGTGGTATATAGTAATACACACACACACACCTACACACACACACACACACCTACACACACACACACGATGGATTACTAGTCAACTTTAAAAAAGAAGAAAATTTTATCATTTGAGACAACATGTATTAATCTGGAGAATGTCACTGCAAGATGTCCCCCACTCACATGTGGAATCTAAAAATAATGAACTCAAAGAGGCAGAGAGTATACTGGTGGTTGCCAATGGCTGAGTGAGCTGGGAGAATGAGATGTTGGCCACAAAATACAGTTTTAATGAGAATGAATGAATGAATGGAGATCTATTGTACAGCACAACAACTATAGTTCAATACTTATGTATACTTGAAAATTGCTAAATCAACCTAAAAAACATTGTCTTTTTCATTTATCTGTCTATAGCTGTTTAATTTTTTGAGATAAGGTGCTACTTGGTAG
Source organism: Dipodomys ordii (assembly GCF_000151885.1). Taxonomy (NCBI): domain Eukaryota; kingdom Metazoa; phylum Chordata; class Mammalia; order Rodentia; family Heteromyidae; genus Dipodomys; species Dipodomys ordii. Next base: position 13,424,089 of record NW_012267273.1, read on the forward strand.
TCCACACTGGATTGGAACTCCCCTCCCGGCCACTCTTTTCCCTATCCCTGCCACCTTCTTCTACTTCTAGTGATAGTGTCTCACTATGCAGCCCAGGCTTAAATGTTAACACACACACACACACACACACACACACACGCACATACACACTTTTTTTTTTGGTCAGCTATGGGGTTTGAACTTAGGGCTGGTGCTCTCCCTGAGCTTTTTGCTCCAAGCTAGCACTCTACCTCTTGATCCACAGTGCCACTTCCATTTTAATTAGAGATAAGAGTCTCATGGGGACTTTTCTGCCCAGGCTGGCTTTGAATCATAATCCTTAGATCTCAGTCTCCTGAGTAACTAGGATTAGAAGCATGGGCCACCAGCACTCAGCTACACACACATCTTAATCAACTGAATGACAAGAAATTTCAGAAGAATAAATGAAAAGTGCTACATTTACGGTTTTTAAAAAAAAATCAAATGCAGCCAGGTGTTGGTGTCTCATGCCTGTAATTCTAGCTAATCAAAAGGCTGAGATCTGAGGATCGTGGTTGAAGGCTAGCTCTGGCAGGAAAGTCCTTGAGATTCTTATCTCCAATTCATCACCAGAAAACCAGAAGTGGCACTGTGTCTCAAGTGGTAGAGTGCTAGCCTTGAGCTGAAGAGCTGAGGGACAGCGCCAAGGCCCAGAGTTCAAGCCCTACCACCGACAAAAAAAAAAAAAAGCAAATGCATAAACATATGTTGTCAAAATGGGATTTACTGAAAATTAATGTTATTTTAAGAATAATAAATTAATAAAAATTTAAGAAATTAATGCTATTTTAATAATGTCTATTGAAGGATAACATACAGAAAATGAACAAATCATACGGGTACAACTTAGGTATTTATCAAGTGAACAATGTCACTCAGAGAGGGAAGAGACCATTACCAGAACTCTAAAAGTCCTTCTCATGCCTCCTCTTTTAGAGTCAGAGTATTGCTATGTAACCAAGGCTGGCCTTGATTCTGGAGCCTCATGTTCTGGTGTCAATTAAGAGGAAAGCCTCTGTGGGCATGCTGGAGAACTACAGGTATGCACTGCCATTCCACGCTTTCTCATGCCATCTCTGTTACCTTCCCTATTTCCTCAAGGTAACCTCTCTCCTGACTTCTTAAACCATGTATCATCTTTACCAGTTTTTTATTTATATAAGTAGAAAGTATTTCTGTCTTTGGTTTCTTTCCTCAAGTGTTTGTGATAGACATCTATGTTATTGTGCGTATATGAATATTTGTTTTCAGTGCTGTATTCTACCACATGATTATACTATATGGAATTTACCCCTTTACCACTGATCAGTGGGGTTTCCAGTTTTCAGCTATTAGGAATAATTCTTCCTAGAACATTCTTGTGTGCATCATTTGGTAAACATGTGTTTCTTTTGGATGTATTCCTATAACTGAAATTTCTGGGTTATACATATATGTATATATGTATGTGTAGCCCCAGGCTCGCCTCAGACTCATGATCATTTTGCCTCAGTCCCCTGATTGCTAGAATCAGTCACATGTCATGATGCCTAGCTTATATTGAATTTTAATACATCTTTTTCTTCAACCAGGTGTGTATACGTGTGCATGTCTGTTATGTGTAAACATACAATATTGACAACTCAGGATGCTGAAACAGGAAGATAGAAAGTTAAAGGCCACCTTGCATTTCCTATTAAGACCCTGTTTCAAAACCAAAACAAATAGAATGACGTAATCCCAGCATTTAGGAGGCTGATGTAGCAGAATCACAAGTTGAAGCTAGCTTGGGCTATTATGTAGTGAGACTCTGTCTCAACAGGAATGAAACGAACCAGTATATCATCTGCTTCTTTTTGAAGCTGGAGAGCTAATCTGGAATTTTGCATGCTAGGTATATACTGTATTATTGATTAACATCCCATGCCGGTATTGTAATACATTTTGCCAAACTGCTTTCCAAAACAGGTATGAGGGCATGGTGTGAGAGTTTAGTGTTCAAATCTGATCCAGAAGATTTGGTTCAGTCTGCCTACTTTATTTGAAGTTCATGGACTGTGAAAGATGATGGATAAGAGATTGGAAATGCTGGGCCCAGAGATGATGATATTTACATTAAAATTGTAGCTACCTTCACATTTTTGGACTGAATTGTGGAAGTAGTAGGGTAGAAGATGACACAGGTCCCTTGGCAAAGTCTACTATGCACTCTTGCAGCCAACAAACTTTCCTTACATTGTCCTTGATGTAAGAGGATTAGGTTTAGCTAAGCCACAATAAAGTTCATAGGAGGAATGAAGAGAGAAAATAAAAAGCTAGGTATCTTGGTACATATCTATAGTTAGCCCATGTGAGGCTAAGGCAGAAGGATCGTAAGTTTGAAGCCAGCATGGGCTACATAGTGAGAGCCTGTTTCTAAAAATAATATAAAGGGCTAGGGGATAGTAGCTCTGAGACTTGGGCTCAAATCTCACTACTGCCTAGGAAAGGAAAAAACCCCAGAAAATTCACGTTACAGTGTCAAGATAGAGTTTGTAAAAAACAAAAACAAAAAACAAAAAACCAAGCAGCCCACAATGCTTTTCTAGGAATGGATACTCTGCAAAGACTTCAGGAAATATAACAAATACCATAGATCAGAGATTAGACTTCACAGAGTGAAGTCTAGCCTGCCACCTTGCTGGCTATCTTGACTTTGGTCCCATTGATCAGCACTTGTAAGATTGCTAGATTTAGTAACTAAACATACAGACTGCCTAGTTAAACTTGTATTTCAAATGATTTATTGTAAATATATTATGAACCCTCCAGTCTTGGCAATATCATACTCTCCCCTTACATGATGCACATTATAGGTCATTTTGCTTAAGCTTTAGCACTACATAGAAAGTGATCCAATTAATTTGTTTCTGCTGAAGGATCAACTAGGATCAATGACTGAACAACCTAAAAGTGATCATTTCATCTGAGCTTTCCTAGGAAATATTGCACAACCATCTGTTTGCAGAGTTACAGGTGATTCTCCTAGTTAGTGGGAAAGTAAATGATTGAAAAGATTTTGTTGTTTTAAATAAAGTAATTTGAGAACCTGGAAAGATTTCTTCTGTTGTGATTAAGCAAGGAAAGTAGATGCATTTTGAAATTAAGGTTACAAATACAGGAGTGAAACTAGAACAAAATGATTTGTTTGTGGGCTTAAAAGGCAGGAATATCTTAAGTGTGGGAAATGGAGGTCCATGTCTGTAATCCCAGAATGCAGTAGGCTGAGGCAGGAAGGAGGCTTGTAAGCCTGGCTATGTGGTGATAATCTATCTCAGAAAGAAAGAAAGGAAGAAGACAGACAGGTAAGAAGGAAAAAAGGGAGGAAGGGAGGGAGGAGAAGATCGAGGGAGGAAGGGAAAACCTGGGAGTTTTTCTTCTGACTATACATAAGGGAGATATTAAAGATAGAAACTATCTCTAATAAGTAGGAAAGGATAAAAATGACAGGCATAGAAATACATGTGTCAGGTGCTGGTGGCTCAGGCCTGTAATTTTAGCGTTGCAGGAGGCTAAGATCTGAGGATCATGATTTGAAGCCAGCCAGGGCAGAAAAGTCCCTGTGAGATTCTTATCTTCGATTAACCAATTAAAAAACATAAGTGGAGCTGTGACTTAAAGTGATAGAGCAATAGCCTTGAGCTAAAGAGCTCAGGGGCAGCGCCCAGTTCCTGAATTTAAGCCTCACAACTGACCAAAAAAAAAAAAAAACCATTTCAGTTTGAACCTTAACATCTAGTTCAAGGCTTTCCTCTGAAGTCCAATATCTGTCATACTAGATGGTGACTCTCATTTTTAGCGCTGTGTCCATTCCTTCTACTGATGCTGCTACTTCAACATACCTCTTTTCTCCAAGGCTGAGGAAAAGTGAGAGCCTAGATTAGGGGCTGGATCTCTCAGGAATGCAGAAAATAAGAAACTTGGACATTATTCTGAATCCACCAGAAGTGCTGTGCCTGTCCATAGCAGACCCATAAAAATGACAGTTTTGTCTAAAAGCCGTTTTCCAGGCCACACCCTCACCAGTGTATTGTTTCATGGGCACTGACTATGCTTCTGATTGGTTGGCACACCTTCCCCTCCCCCCACCATTCTGTGAGGCCTACTGCTCTTCTAGGAGTGGCTCAGGTTAGGTTCTCTTGCTGGACATGCAGTGTTAGGGGAGATTGATATGACCCTCAAAGCAGTTTACACAACTATTTTGTTGACCATAAGAAAGGTGACTGAAATTTGGCCATTGTTGATAGGTGATTATCATAAAGACAAGTGCCATCAAGCACCTAATTTTAGTTAATATAGTAGACTATTGTCTGTGGTTAAGAGGTTCCTGTTGCCTACCATAATCTGAAAGTGTTAATAGACAATTACAGAAATAAACATGTCATAGCTTTTAAATTGTGTTTCTGAATAGTATGATGAATGCTCATGTCAACCTTTTCTACCCTATTTAGAACATAAGTTATCCATTGGTCTGGTGTATCCACTTATACAGGCTACTTACTCTACAGCAGATGAGATAGACCAAATGTAGGTAACTTTTATTACAGTATGTTTGTTGCTATCATTCTCATCTGTTTTACTATTGCTGTTTGAAGCCCTCAAGATGCATTAGTTTATAAAGTAGGCATTGTCAGAGGTGTGGATGTTTTGGGAACATAGTATGGATAGGGCTAGGGCTTGTATTATGTGTGATTTCAGGATTCACTGGGGACCTTGGAAGATCTGGTAAGGGGGACTCTACTGTTGTGATTATGGCTCTGCTAGGACTATAAAAATGACCAGAACTGGATTTTTTTTTTTTTTTTTTTGCCCATCCTGGGGTTTGGACTCAGGACCTAGATGCTGTCCCTGAGCCTCTTTGTGCTCAAGGCTAGCATATTACCACTTGAGACACAGTGCCACTTCTGGCTTTTTTGAACAGTTTATTGGAGATAAGAGACTCATGGGGACTTTTCTACCTAGGATGGCTTTGAACAATGAACCTCGGATCTCAAGGCTCCTGAGTAGCTAGGATTACAGGTGTGAGTCACAGGTGCCTGGCTTGAGCTGGCTTTTTGTTGGTTAATTGGAGATGGAAGTCTTATGGACTTTTCTGCCAGGGCTCGTTTCAAACCTCAATTCTAGCTTCCTGAATAGTTAGAATTATACACATGAGTCATGGGTGCCCAGGCAATTTCAGAGATTAGTGTGTGTGTGTGGTAAATTTTTGTTTTCTCAGAGGATTGAGCTCAAGGCCTTGCGTTTGCTAAGCAGGCACTCTGCCATTGATCTACATCCTCAATCCATGTTTTTTCCACGTAAGGACTCACTACATAGCTTGATTCATGTCTCCTGAACATTACTATTACAGATGTGCACCACCACTCCTAACCTCAAGTGCATATTTGTGTGTGTGTGTGTGTGTGTGTGTGTGTGTGCTGGTACCTGAACTTGAATCTTGTACTCTCCTAAGCTTTTTCCCTAGGGTGGTACTCTACCACTAGAGCTATACCTCCAGCTCAGCTTTTTTGCTGATTTCTAATATCTTAAATCACATTTAAATTTCCTTGCTGTTCTTACATTTAGCACAACTATTAACAAATATGGGGACATATTTAAAACTTGAATTTAAAAGTCTAACTGAAAACAGATGTAAATATTCTCAAATCTAGCCCATTATTAATCACATTTATTTTGCTGAAATGTTGTAAAGCAGTTTCAAGGGTTAAAAAAAAGGTTAATTATGTTTTTGAGTGAATTTTCTGGTGTTGATTATGAAAACTAGTCCTAGAAGTATAACACATTTTATTAAACAAATACCTTAGGAAGCAATCTAGTAGTTGCTGGTGTTTGCTATTTGTTTCATTATAGAAAAGGTCTCTGGTAAATTTTTGCTTTAAGGGAGAGACCAGTGTTTTGAAGTTAATCATTGTTAACATTTAACCTTTCATTATTACTTTAACTTTAAAAAAAGAAATGTTTACAATGGAGAGACAACAGTACTAATGCACCTTGGATCAATATTTTTTGAATGAAAGCCAACCTTGGGAAGCAAGTAAATGCATCTAGATATTATAAATAGTTTCACTGGTAATTAAGTGGGGCTCTGCATACACAAGAAGTAAGTTTTAGCTGGGTACTGGTGGCTCATGCCTGTAATCCTAGCAACTCAGGAGGCTGAGATCTGAGGATTGAGGTTCAAAGTCAGCCCGGGCAGGAAAGTCCATGAGACTCTTATCTCCAATAAAAAAAAACCACTAGAAAACCAGAAGTGGCACTGTGGCTCAAATAGTAGAGTGCTCACCTGAAGAGCGCAGGGACAGTGCCCAAGTCCAGAGTTCAAGCCCCACAACCAACCAAAAAAAAAAAAAGTATGTTTTCAAAAAATAAGGCACCAAACCTATGGCATACATTTTAATAAACTTTTTTGGGGTCTATGCTATATTTCCTGTGCACATACATGACAAATAAGTTTAACAGTATAATATAAAAAAACCTATAATTTGTTCAGAACTTCTTCACTTTTGTCTTATGTCTAATTCTCAAATTTTCTTCTCCTCAAAGTTCAACTGGTAAAGATTGAAATGGTAAAACACAAATATTGATAAATTGTTACCAGTTACAGTATATGGCATTATTAAAAAGTCATTTGCCTGGAGAATAGCTCAGTGGTAAGCATGCACATTTAGGATGGGGAAGGCTCAAAATAAAACAAAAACATGAACAAAATAAAACAAAAAAATGAACCCTGTTTCTTCAAATTTTGAAATAATTTGCTTTGTGAATCTATCTAATTAGAGTTCTAATGAAGACTGGTTTTACTAGCACTTTTAGAAAAAAAATCTCAGTATACCATATTGAAGGCCAACTTAAGACTGCTGATTATTCCTAGTGTAGACTAATTTAATTTGCCCAGTGTCTTCTCACTATGGAGACAAAGGCCACAAATGTACAGAAAGCCTACCTAGATCCCAGATACTCAGCTAGGTACTCAACTCCCCTGAAGCCAAGCTTATAAATCATAGAATGGGAATTCAAATTCAAGTCAGTCTGACTTTAGAATCTTTTGTGCTATATTTTATAAATTATTGATAAAACTTAATATTTATTGTGGACCATGCACTATGTTAAAAAGCAACATCTCAGCCACGTGTTGGTTGTTTATGCCTGTAATCCTAAGTACTTAGGAGGCTGAGATCTGAGGATGACCATTCACAGCTAGCTTTGCCAGGAAAGTCCCTGAGACTATGTCCAATTCTATGTCCAATTAACCACCAGAAAAGAGGAAGTGGTGCTGTGGCTCAAAGTGATAGTGTGCTAGCCTTCAGCAAAAAGAGCTCAGGGACAGCTACCAGGCCCCATGTGTAAGCCCCATAACCAAAAATAAAAAAGGTAACATCTCAGTCTTCCAAATGGTCCTACTTAAAAATCTGAAGCTGCAGGGCTAGCAGTGTGGCTCAACTGGTGGAGTACCTATCCACCAAACATAAGGGCCTGAGTTCAAACTCTCGTACTGCCAGATCAAATTGTAAGTGTAAAAGAATTGTATATAATGTGTAAGGAACAAAATAATTCTTCATGTCAAGTTAAAAGGTTTAAAAATAGTATGGGGTCATATGACTAGTTATTCTACTATCTTTTCCACATTCTTTTCACCTATAGCTACTTGACCATCATTGACTAAATAAGTAGATTACTTAAGCCTTTCAATTGTCTTTCATGTTGCTTACATTTTTGTTTTTATTTTTTGCTTTTGATTCTTAAAAACAGGCTCTCATTATATATCCAAGACTAGCCTCAAACTTACAATCCTCCTGCCTCAGTCTTTCAAGTGTTAGGTTACAGGTGTGTGATAATACACTCAGTTTTTGTTTGCTTTTATGTCTAAATAGTTTGTCTGAAAACAGGAGGAGGCTGACAGTATGAATGATCAAGTATGATTTATTAAGGACAAATGGTAGAAAATTTTTTTTTACTGATAACCATTATATCCACAGATAGGTTCCTTTAAAGTTACATGTAAGGAGAGACTGTTATTAAACGTTTGCTTTATTTTTCTGTAGAATCAAGCACTAGTCTATAGTTACAGTATTTTTTTCTCTAGTGCCTTCCAAATGTTAGCACAGTTAATATCACCTTATCAGTAATAAACTAGGTCCCAGTGGTTATGTCCATATTCTAGGTTGTTCAGGTGATCAGGAACTCCTTTAATTGATTCCTTTAGATTTTAGTTCTTGGTTATATCTATGAAAACACAGAAAATAATTGATCAGTAATATCAATAGATTAATATATGGTAATCAGAGTGTAAGAAGCTCATTCTATTTCTTTGTCAAAAGGGAATCTTCATAGGAGCTTATAGATCCAAACAGGCAGAATGAAAAGTGAGTGATCCAAATGGTTCATGGATTTTAATAATAAAATCCCAACTACCATTAAGTTTCAACAAGTTATTCAACATATGGTTTCTTGTGCAAAATTATTGTTTTAATAAATATTTTCTTCTTTTAATGGTGCTGTGGATCAATTCCAGGTACCCACATATACTAGGCAAAGTTATTTTACTGAGTCATATTCCCAGGTCTATTTTTAGGACAAACTCAAACATATGCATAAAGTTTGGCTACTAGAATTTTCCACTTTATCTTTACAAAGTACCTAAGAATTAAATAAATTGGCACTGCATTTCTGTCTAATTATTAAAAGTAAAATATACTCTTTTTTCAACAGGTCAACAGTATATAAACATTGAAGTTTATTGAAGCTAAGGAATGCTTCCTCAATACTCATTAATCCAGGAAAGAATAAATGACAGAGTCATAGAGTCTTTCCTCTGTATGATCCTGGACTCTACTTGCTTCTCTTTCTACTTTACAGTAGATTAGAAAACAGATATAGCTAGCTAATGCTTACACTATGCAATAAGAATGTGCTTATTTATGAAGCTGATCAGAGCTTAGCTTTCTCAAAAGATCCTAATTTTAAATATTTGATCATATTACCATTACTATTTACCATTGAGTTCATAGTTAAAAAAAACAACTTATTTCATTTCCAATGAAGCCAATGGCCTCATTGTAATGTCATTATACACTAAAATCTCACTTCATTATATGTAACTGAAGGTGGACGGTAAAAGGCTCTTACTGGAAACAATAAATCCAAATTTTTATATGTTGTCTTAATAAAAGAGACTATGTAAAAGGGAGTATCCATCTGGACAATGCACTGTTGAGATTTAAAACTAAGCAACATTTTACTCAAGTACTTTTTTTTTTTTGGTCCGTCGAAGGGCTTGAACTCTGGGGTTGGGCGCTGTCCCTGTGCTCTTCAGCTCAAGATGAGCGCTCTACAGCTTGAGCCACAGCGCCACTTTTGGTTTTCTAGTGGTTTATTGGAGATAAGAGTCTCAAGGACTTTCCTGCCTGGGCTGGCTTTGAACCGTGATCCTCAGATCTCAGCCTCCTGAGTAGCTACTGAGCATGAGCCACTGGCGCTTGGCTCAAGTGTTTTTAACTTATTTGCACCCTCCCCCTGACTTTTCTAGGCATGGTAAATTTCTGCTTCAGGTACATTCCCATCTTATTATTAATATGAATTTAAAAACTACATACTGTCTTCTGGGTAAGCTTCTAAAGTAGTTTAAAATAGTATCTGGGTAGGCTTACCTCCAAATTCTAAAGAGCTGAGAGGCTCCTGCTGTCCCCACAAAGAAATTAACAGCAAATAGACTCCAATTTTTAGGTATAATTACAAGTGAGTATCTTGACCAAATAAACCCTGTTGAGACAAAATTAGTTTTTCTTTTTAAAGGTGAAGATTCTGATGAAATGACTTATCTGAATATTTAATATTACAAAAATAATCTTACTCTATGGCAACAATAACATAGGATGAAGGATAAAGAAATGTTAAACTCTTGAGTCTTCAAAAAAGTATCTTTAAGTATTAATGAAAGTCAGTTCTTACTGTATAAATGGGAGCCTCTCTAGAGCCAAGTGAGTATTAACTGCAACTTTTTTTCCCATTTATAAAAATATGCTCAGAGAAAACCTGAAAACAAAATCCCATTCAGAAGCTGGGTGCTGATGGCTCATATCTTGTAATCCTAGCTACTCAGGAGATTGAGACTTGAGGACCACAGTTCTAAGCCAGCACAGGCAGGATAGTTTGTGAGACTCTAATCTCCTATTAACCACCAACAAGCCAGAAGACAAGTTGTGGCTCAAGTGGTAGAGTGCCAGCCTTACAAAACAGCTCAGAGATGGCACCCAGGACTTGAGTTCAAGTCCTAATATTGGTGTACATGCTTGTGTGTGTGCACACATGCACATGTATACTTATTTTAGCACCCTTCTCTGTCCTCTCTGTTGATTATGCAATAACCTCCTAGGGACAGGCAAGTTATCTATCTGTTTTGTGTGAATGATGTATGCATGCATTAAAAACTGAATTACTAAATAAAATATGAAACAAAAATAACATATTCTAATGGAATATGGCAGACATTCATATAATTTACCTGTAGCCATCAAAACACTGGACTGAGCAGTGCTGAGTTTATCTGCAGGTCTGGCCATGTCAGCCAATCCAGCCAACACTAACCCCTAGCAACACACAGAAAGAAAAAAGGCATCAGGAGTGTAAGGTGATTGTTTTAGACACAAAATATTTCTGAGACAATAGCTGTAATTATAATGTCTAAGTAAATGTAGATCCAAACAAAAAATTATCCTTTTTTAAAAGTAGAAGAAATCAAGTCAGTAGCGATCCTAGCTACTCAGGAGACTGAGATCTGAGAATTGCCATTCAAAGCCAGACTAGGCAGGAAAGTCCATGAAACTCTTCTCTATAATAATCTACCAAAGAGTTGCAAGTAGAATATACATTGTTGTTGTTGTTAATTTTTCTTTATATATGGTCATTTATTCTCTGGTACATTTTATTACTTTCTTTTACAGAATCTTCCCCTTCCTAGTTACTGTCAGCATTATGTAGAAAGTTTGGTAATGAGTTTTTAACAGGAATATTAGTTTATCTTACTTTACTTCAGAGATTAGACTGTGTAATTAAACTTTAGGTGCTGGTCCTGGGGCTTGAATTCAGGGCAAGAGCCTGGGCATTTTTTTCCCCCTCAAGATTAGTACTCTATGATTCAAGCCACAGCTCCACTTTGAGCTTTTGAAAAAATTGTTGTCAGTTGTGGGGCTTGAACTCTGGGCCTGGGCGCTGTCCCTCAGCTCTTCAGCTCAAGGCTCGTACTCTACCACTTGAGCCACAGTGCACTTCTGTTTTTTTGGTGGCTAATTGTATGTAAGAGTCTCATGGACTTTCCTGCCACGGTTGGCTTTGAACAGCAATCCTCAGATCTCAGCATCACTAGTAACTAGGATTACAGGCATGAACTACTGGTGTCTGTCTTTAAACATTTCTTTTTTTAACAAAAATTCAATCCTATGTAAGATAGGATAGTACATAAGCCTCTACACATCTATTACCCAGAGTCAACATTAAGATTTTGGCTCTTCTCTTCCCTTTATTACTTTCTCTTTAGCAAATCCTAAATATGTCACTAGAGAATGTTATAAGAAATTATGTCTAGTATTTTAACAAAGTTTCTAAAAGAGGTCCTTATATAGAGAATATAAATCTGTAAAAAGATTTTGCTCCTAAAAAAAAATCAGTGCGGGGCATCATGTTAAGGGAATCACTACTGAGCCTAAAATTTGCTATAGATAGCCCAAGATTAGCTGAATCTCAATCCTCCTGCATTTGCCTTCCCATGCTGTCCTGCTGTGCCTAGCCTTAATGGCTTTGAATTAATGAAGTTAGTAGCTTAAGAAAGCAATGATGGTAAGCTTTCAAATTTACTACATTGTTCTTTGTGTAATAACCTATATTTTCTCTACTCCATTTTTGTTCTGATTGTTAAACAATGATGAAAAACTACAGATGGAAAACTGTTGGTAGAAAACAGACTGACTTCTAGGTTCATACATTACACTGTGTCTCAATGAATGTGTATATGAGGATTATGAGAAATAGCCTATAATTTTTTTAAGAAGTCAGAAGTTAAGATTGTCCACACTCTCAGTATATGTAAACAATTTAAAAGTTGCTTTTTGCTGGGCTTGTCAATTAACTAAAAGCTGAGTAGCCAGTCTTTGTGCACTTGTGCTCCTTGATCTGAGCTATTCCCTCTAGCAGTCACATTACAATCACCTCAAGTTCAGGAGGAATATATTCACCAATAACCATCTTGTGACAAAAGGCAAACAGCTTTAAGTTGATTAGAAAATGTTCTATCTTGAGGAGCTGTTTGCCTTTTGTCACAAAATGGGCCCAAAGCTACAGATCTCCAGGCCCCCAGAGATAACAAGTAACTGTGCCAACCAGGCCACATCTGTATGGCCCCCACTCTCTAAGACTACAGAAGATGTACTGACGTGCTGTCTTCCCATGCTGCCATGTAATAAGTTTCTTTTTTCTACCCTTCACTGTGTCTATTTAGCACATGGGGGCAAGTGCCTGGGCCTAAGGTGATGGCAGGATTTTGAGCCTGGGTTATAAAAACCCAGTTTCATGAACATTTGATTCTCTCAAAGATACACACACACACACACACACACACACACACACACACACACACACACAATTTGATTCTCTTAAAGATATATTTATTTATTTATTTATAATCTCTTTTGGTATTTTGCCCAGATTGTCCTTCAACTCTTGGCTCAAGGCTTTCTAAGTAGCTAGAGCTACTTACTGTGTACTGTAGCTACTGTACCAAGCTATAGTGAGACAGGAAGATTGTGAATTTGAGGCCAGTTTGGACAAAAGTTAGCAAGGGTTGGGGCAGCACAGTTCAAATGGTAGAGGACCATGAGGCTCTGGTTTCAATCTCTAGTACTAAAACTAAATCCCACCAAAAACAAAAGACAAAATAAAACAAAATATATTTTAGAGTGGTACAGATAAATGTTAATCTCTGTAGCTATCCTTTCCTACATTTTTAGCCTCCAGCTGAGGAGTAAATCAAGTTCCTTTTCAACTTTATTCTGAGTTTCATTCAAATAAAAGGCACTATAGATTTGGAAAGTGATTAGAGTTATAACACAAGATATTCCCTAATGGAATACACTAAGAAAGTATTGGACCCATAATGACTATTTTAAATGTGATAAATGAATGCTTAATAGCTAAGGCTTTGAATTTAAACTGAGATGTTCAACTTCTGACTTTGTAACTTACTAAAAATAGTATATGCATGCTCATCTAGTCCTTTGAACCTATTACCCTTACCTAGAAAACAATGATGTTTATTTCTCAGGTTATTTTTGGATGAAGATTAAATAAGATATGTATTAAATAACCCTATACAATTTGGCATCTAGAAGATCCAGCTAGTTCCTATAGCTTTCATCGATTAAAAGGTGATTTTCAAATGTCTGAAGCCCATGTGATTTTTTTCTTCCCCCTTACTTCCTCAACCCCTCTGACTTTTCCTTTTTCTTCCTTTCCTCTTCATCCTCCTCTTTCCTTCACTATTCTTCTGTTTATTAAGGCAGGTGCCAGTGACTCATGCTACTCAGGAGCCTGAAATCAGGAGGATTGCAATTCCAGGAAAAACACAGGCAAGACCCCACCCATCTCAATAGAAAAAGCTGGGCATGACAATCATGCCTGTAATTCCAGCTATGGTGAAGAAGAATAAATAGGAGGATTGAGATCTAGGCTGGCACTGGAAAGAATTGAGGCCCTATTGAAAAAAAATAACTGTAGTAGAAAGGGCTAGAGACATGGCCTGTCATAAGATGGCACATTCTTCTAATTCTAGCACTTTTAGAGATAAAGGCAGAAGGAAATTAAGTTTGAGGCTAACCTAGACTGTGTCATGAGTCTGAGGCCTGGGCAACACACAAAACCCTGTCTCAATTACAAATTCCTTCAAAAAATAACCCCCAAAAGTCATATGTCATATGACACTTTTAGAGAGTGCATGCTAAGAAAATAGACTAGTGAAACTCCAAAATGCTTACACATAGCAAAATCCTTAAGAACTTAAATTGAATTAAACTATATAATTTGTTCCAGCTGGAAAACCAAATAGGAATTAAAAATCTGCATGGATAATAAGAAATACACTTGAGAATGCATGTCACAATTATTTCCAATATATATATTATTTCCAACAATTGTTATTTCCAATAAAGTATATTCTTCATAGAATCTAGCTCTATTTAAGAAGCTTCTATTATTAATTATTTTATCAAATTAGTAATAGTGAAATAAAATAAGCTCTGTGGAGGGTAGGTACCTATAGTACAGGGAGGGCCAAGGGAGAAGGTGAAGGTGAATATGGTTGAAGTACTTTACAGACAGGAAAATCATAGAATGTTGAAATTGTTTTAACAAGTGTGAGAAAGAGGATGAGGGAGAGAAATAGAGGGGAGAATTTGAGCCAGGTACATTCTTTGCGTATGTCATGATGAAATCCCCTTTTACAACCAATACATGGTATTAAAAAATGTCAAAAAAAGTATTTCAATAGCTTCTGCTAAAAGTCAAGACTTACCCATTTCATAATTGGAGCCCAGAAAAAAACTGTCCGGGGACCTGAAAAAAAATCAGAAATAATACATACAGTTTTTGTGTGTAGTGGTTAGTGGTCGCATTGGCATTTGGGTACAGGGCCTCATGACTACTAAGCAGGCGTTCTACCTTGTAATGCCCCAAACCATTTTCTATTTTAGTTATTTTTCAGGTAGAGTTTTGAGCTTTTTGCTGGTGCTGGCCTTGGACTGTAATTTTCTTCTTATGCCTTCCATGTAATTGAAATTATAAGTGTGCATACTGGCTTTGGTAATCAACTGGAGATAAGAATCTCATGGAGTTTCCTGCTTGGGTTGATCTTGAATCACTATCTGATCTCTCAGACCTTAGCCTCCAGAGGCTAGTATGCACATTTTGTTAACAATTTCATTGTTGGTGGTGGTAGTGGGGCTTGAATTCAGGGCCTTCGCACTTTCTCTGAGCTTTTGTGCTCAAGGCTAGCACTCTATCATTTTGAGTCACAGCTCTACTTTGTTTTCAGGTAGTTAATTTGAGATAGGAGTCTCAGGGACTTTCATGCCCAGGCGGGCTGTGAACTTAGATCCTCAAATCTCAACTGCCCGGATATCTAGGATTACAAGCATGAGCCATGAGCACGAGGCTGTTAACATCTTTTTGTTCCTAGATGCAAACTCTTAAACTCTTTTTTTAAAAACTTTCTGCATTTTGGGAGGATCATGTGGTCATGACTATAACATTTTGCTTTGCAAGAATAATTTGTCTTTATGGATCACACACACACACACACACACACACACACACACTCTCTCTCTCTCTCTCTCTCTCTCTCTCTCCCTGTCTAAAATTAGGTGTCATCACTCAAGTAGAACACATTTTACTTCTCTTCGTCTGCTCCCAATTAATATTTCTCAACAGTGCTACTACCTAGGTAAAGATACATTTAACCCCCCTTTTTTCCTAAATAGAACTCATTCTCATTAATACAATACACATATGGTCAGCTACCATTTGAAAGAAAACACTGAGTTAGATCTATCATTTAGAAGCGGAAAAATTGAAGTTGAAGAGCACTGAGCAAGGTTAATAACTAACTATAGTTCTGAGTCTACTTTGTCACAGATAAGACCACTATAGATGGGTGAGACAACCATAATAATTACCACATGAGGTATAGTGTTCCAGGTAGTGGGGACACATTAAATAAAACATTAAATAAATACATTAAGTAAAATACAGTGCTGGCTTTTATTTATTCATTTATTTTTGTCAGTCATGGTCCTTGAACTCAGGGCCTGGGCACTGGTCCCTGAGCTTTTTTGCTCAAGGCTAGTGCTCTACCACTTTGAGTCACAGTGCTACTTCTGTTTTTTGTTTTTTGTTTTGGTTGGTCATGGGACTTGAACTCTGGGGCTTGGGCACTGTCCCTGTGTTCCTTAGCTCAAGTTGAGGACTCTGCCATTTGAGCCACAGTGCAACTTCTGGTTTTCTACTGGTTTATTGGAGATAAGAGTCTCATGGACTTTCCTGTCCAGGCTGGCTTTGAACCATGATCCTCAGATCTCAGCCTCCTGAGTAGCTAGGATTACAGGTGTTAGACACTGGAGTCCGGCCACTTCTGGTTTTTGAGTGGTTAGTTGGAGGTAAGAGTCTCATAGGGATGTTTCTACCCTGGCTGACTTCAAAACTCGATCCCCAGATCTTCCTGAGTAGCTACGATTATAGGTGTGAGCCAAAAGCATCAGACCAGTTCTGGTTTTTAATGACCTAAGAACAGGAAGGCTACTTAAGTGAAATCATTTCTAGAAGCCATATAAAAAACATTTAGGGAAACTTAAGGCTATAAAGTACTTTCGTCAAAAAAGACGTACTTTTGTTAAAACTAGTTTCATCCTTTGGTAATACCAACAACCAAAATAGAAGTGAATCCATGATGATAAGCTTGTGTTGAGAGTACTGTCAAAGGTAGTTGGTTAAGAGCCATGTGTGGTTAGCGCATGTTGAGGCAGGAGGATGGGAAATTGGAGGAGGCCATTTTGGGCTACTGAGCAGGATTGTCTCAAAAAAAAAAGAAAAAAACCAAAACCCATGGTTGGTTGATTTTAACATTAACTGAAAACAATTTTAAAATGTAAAAAAAATGGATTTCTCAAAAATTGTATTAAGTGAAGTAAGCCAGGCCCAAAGAAACATAGGTCCCATAGTTTCCCTTATTTGCAATATCTAGTATATGTCTGAGTCAAGCAGAAAAGGTCAGATAATGTGATGTTAGGGAAATGAACCCTAAGATATGTATTCAATTTTTTTTCTTTCCTGCGAATGTTTCTAACACATTTATAAGATTATTTCTTTGTTGCTTTGTATGTCCCTCCCCCACAGTATAACTCCTGCTTTCACTGTATTTGATGTCGGTATAATTTGTGGAGGGGAAGGGGAAAAACAAATTGTTTAAATAGGGATACAGGTGGACCCATTGCAAGTACAAGCTGTTATGTCGAAAACGAACTTTACAACTTTGGTGGGGGGGGGCGGGGAGGTTTGGGGGAGCGGGGGAGGATGGGAAGGGGAAACAAAGGAGGAGGCTACAATGCTTGATAAGAAATGTACTCATTATCTTGCCCATGTAATTGTAACCCCTCTGTACAGTATTTTCTCAATAAAAAAAAGAAGTCAAAAAATGGATTTCTCTGTAGATTTTGCTTAAATATTTCTATAAAGTCATCAAAAAGATATCATGCACTCTTCTGGAGACTTGTCTTCCTATTTCAAAATTGATGTTCCTTTCTGCTACTCCAAAATCATTTTCATTATAAAGTTCCAGATTCTGGTCTTTTCCTTCTCTCTCCTCTCCTCTTTTCCCCTCATTTCCATTCTCCTTCCCATTGTCTTCCCTTTCCCTCCCCTATTTTGCCTCAGTAGCTCAGGCTGGTCTGGAACATACTATATAGACCAGGCTAGTCTTAAGTGAATTTCCTGCTTCTACTCTCTTAGTGATGAATTACAGATCACATGCAGATTTGTTTTTTTCAGTTACAATAGCTTTCTAATAAGTTTCTTACTAATTTACTCAACTTTCCCAAGCAAGGTGATAATTTAATAATACTGTGTAAACAGCTCTAGCAGACACAAACAGGAGAAACAAAATTATTAAAACATGAAATTAAAGTTGCTTGAACCTTGGATCAAAAGAATTTTAATTAGTGGGTATTTTTTAACCACAGACACTAACAAATATGCAAGACATTCTGAATTGCTTATTTTCTGAATTACCAGAGGATGCTGACATGTACCAAATAATCTGATGTGGATATTTATAAATGCAAATAGTAATTTTTCCTTTTTAAAAAGACCATTCCCATGCTGGGCACTGGTAGCTCAAACCTGTAATCCTAGCTATTTAAGAGTCTAAGATTTGAAGAGTGAGGTTCAAAGCCAGTCTGGGCAGGAAAGTGGCTCAAGTATAGAATTGCTAGCCTTGAGTAGAAACACCCAACAATAGCACCCAGGTCCTGAGTTTCAGCCCAGGAGCAGCATGCACGCGCACACACACACACACACACACACACACACACACACACACATATACACACACACATGCTGAAAAAGACTACCCCCTCCCAATTATATCAGTACATATTCCTTACTATAATGAAATACTAGAGGCAGACTACTTCATAAAGGGGTTATTTTGGTTCATGGTTCATGAGGTTATCAGATCTAGGGATGTTACTTGGTATTTGGCCCTCTTGCTGTCAAGAGTCCTGAGGAAGTACTGAGCATCATAAGGCATGAGACAGAAACAGTGCACATGCATATTTATGTATGGTGTCTCCCCCCGCCCCTACCCCTTATAAGGTCACTAGGATTCAATCAGGGAGGTTTCACCTTATAAACTTTACCTAATTTCAATCACTTCCTAAAGGCTCCATCTATGATTAAGTGTCCAATTTTTAAATGGCTTTGAAATAGGGACTACATTTCTATATATAAAATGTTGAAGGACACTTAAACCATTTTCAACACATAGCACCAACTAAGCTGTTAAGTAAACATTGGGCAACATGGCTTCAAGGTTATTTCTCTGACAAATACTTAAGAGTATGGCTACGTAAATGTTCACTGGAGTCATGGTTATGTATACAGTTAGGTGGTAATACGTTAGGGGTTTTCCTAATGTGAGTTGAGAAAATTCACTTGGACACATACTTAGTTACAACTCTTTTTTTCTTATCTTTTCTTTTTTTAAACAGAACAACATAAAGGGAAATGGATGACCAAGGCCTCAAAATTCCTGGTCACATAATATTCCAGCTATGATAGATAACACTCCTGTTATCATTTAGGAATACTTGTCAGTGTTAAAAATGAATCTCAAAGTTTAGGATCAGAAGTGTATAATTTTCAAATGTTAACATTCTATCCTTGCATACCATTGAAAAAAGCTTTGTACATGAATTTAGTCTAATATTCATAGGATGACAATAACAAATACCATTATGCAAAAAGCATGCCAAGGGCTGGGCGCCGGTGGTTCACACCTGTAATCCTAGCTACTCAGGAGGCTGAGATCTGAGGATCTCGGTTCAAAGCCAGCCTGGGCAGGAAAGTCTTATCTCCAATAAACCACTAGAAAACCGGAAGTGGCGGTGTGGCTCAAGTGGTAGAGTGCTAGCCTTGAGTTGAAGAGCTGAGGGACAGCACCCAAGCCCAGAGGTCAAGCCCCACGACGGACCAAAAAAAAAAAAAAAAAGCATGCCAAGGGAATTTTCACTCTGGATAACTCCTGGAATAATTTCCTTTTATTCAATACTAATAAGTCTGCAATCTTATTTTCCATGTTTCCTCATTTCTATTTTTTTGATGTGCCTACAACTTCTCAATCATAAGTTTCTAACAATATATAGCTTTACTCTGCATATTATTCAAAAGCTTAAATGCGTGAGTTGGGAGTCATGCTACATGTTTTAAAGATATTGCATCATTTATTTTTCACAACAATCTCTCTCTCTCTTTTTTTTTTGTCCAGCATGGGGCTTGAACTTGGGGCCTACACATTGTCCCTGAGCTCTTTTGCATAAGGCTAGTGCTCTACCACTTTGAGCCACAGTGTCATCTCTGGTTTTCTGGTGATTAATTGGACTTTCTTGCCCAGGCTGGCTTCCTCTATTCTCAGATCTCAGCCTTCTGAGTAGCTATGATTACAGATGTGAGCCACCAGCGCCTAGCTCACAACAATCTTAAAATAGTGATATTATTTTCCCCATTTTACAGGTTGGAAAACAAAGGAAAGTTTGGGGAATTTAAGGTCAAGGTCAAACAGCCAAGACTCAATCTAGGTCAGGCTTCCAAGTCTGTATGAGTTCCTTTTACTACACTGAAAAAAGATTGACATAAAAGAACTTCAGCTGGCACCCCTTCAGTATTTCAAAGATTATAGAAGGAAAAAACCAATCATGTTTGTATTTATAGATATTACTCTTCTGTTGGAAACATAGAAAACCCTCCTGTTTCTATTTCCTGGAGATGTATTTCTCAATAATTTTTTGTTTTGTTTTGTTTTTTGTTTTGTAACACTGGCTAAGACTTTGTCCAAGTAGTTAGTAGCTAACGTAAGAAGTCCTTTATTAGCAATGTCTTTATTGATCATGCTTCAGTGGGCAAAGAAAACATTTTCTCCTTAGCCTTCCTTGAATCTTTGCTGTACACCAAAGTAACAAGCATGGAATGCTTCTGATCAAAGGTCCTGATTTTTCTTCTTGCATTTCTTTGTATTAAACTGAATTTCCTTTAAGGCAAAATTGCTTTAGTTGTTAGCCTTTGCTCTCTAAGACAGTTCTAGAAATGGATACCTATGTGATGGAAACAAATGTGAATTGAGACTAAAACACTGTGGCAATATGGTTTAACTGATCATGCATGATCCCGCCTGAGGTTTATTGTTTATAGTTGTTTATTTTATTCATTAGCTGACTTAGTTCAGTGTCTATTTTCAGATAATAATTAGATGTAACCATAAAGGATGTATATTAAACCCAGGGATTGAATTTTGATTCAAGTGCTTGATTTAAAATTTATCATAAAAATAAACATAACTTTAAAATAAAAAAAAAAAAGAACTAAACCAGTAAGAGGCGGAGGTGAGGGAGAATAACAGATGAGACAAGCCTCATCAAAGTATACTGTATGTAAGTATGGACATGTCAAAATTGTCTTGTACAATTAACATATAAAAATATTATATGGGAAGAAAAAAACTGAACAAAGATGCCCAGGTAAAATGAATAATGTACTCTTCATCCCAAAAGTTAAGTATTATAAGCCATAACTACAGATGGCTAAAAGCCAAAGCCTTGGAAAAGATCAAAATAGACTACTTCAATCCTGTACTATTTCAAGTAGTTTGAAGTTGTTCCTCCTCTACGCTGACCTCCCAGGGCCCAAACACAAAGCTCAAGAGGGTCAGTTGACTCTATAGAATTCAGTTGATTCTGAACATTCTGATCATTTACAGAGTACTGCCCAATTATGTCTCCTGAAAATCTTTGCCATAAAACACAGCAAATCAAAATTAAAGTTCAAATTCAATTTAAAAAAAACCACAGCATAATTCCAAAACACTGAGTGTATGAACAACTAAGAAATAACTAAGATTCAATAACAACTTCTTAAAGATCAGTTTTATAATGGGCTCAATATTGCAGTAAATAATATTATGGATTAAAATAGAGATGTACACTCATTCCCTTGTAAAACTGAAAATCAACATTTAGGAAAGAAGGGTCCAGAGACCTGCTTCCTAATTAGATATGGGTAGGACCAAATAACCTTCCTAAAGACACCAACTGCAGAATATAGATTTAAGTATGAAGAGAGAAAAAAACCACCCACTTTTTTTTCAGTAGCATTTCAGTCTTTCACTCTACAGCAAAATTTCCTACTTGATAAATTTTATGCTTGAAAAGAGGCCTTAGAATATAGTGGATTTTTGTCCCCAGCCAAATAAGCACTATTATCTTCTATTTTATAGAATTTTAGAACTATATTATAACTATAGTTGGAGTGATTGGGATCTTCCAGTTTCTTACAAATAATTTTTTCCAGCCACAAGGATACTGTTTTCCAGTAGAACAGAAAGCTAACATTGTGCACTTCCAAGGAGTCAAGCATATATTCTATCTATGATTGTCACATTCACATTAAACCAAATATCTAATATTCTGACCAAGGTCACACCTATGGTAAGTGGTAGAGCAGAAACTATATTGGTATTTGTGCCCCCTCCCCAACAGAAAGGTTCTGGTGTACCTTGTTCTGTAATTGCATCCAGATAGACTTCAGAGAAGCAAACAGGACGCATGGGATGAGGAATGACCATGACTTTGAAAACCAGTTTTGGGGAGGGTTCTCTGTAGGCCTCGACTGGCAGGAACTGGAAAAAGCATGACCTTTACTCCCTCCAAACCTTCAGGGGTGAAGCCACCAAACCCAGCTCATTCCTGCCTGCGTTATAATTCGTGGAGAAAAAAAAAAAGTGTGTGTGTGGGGGGAGGAGAATAAAGGTTTCATGGTGACCCTTAGACCCTTTCGTATAGAAAAAGTTGGGAAGGATCAAATCTGAAGGCTAGGATTTTGAGTGCTTAAGGAGCAAATGCAAGAGAGGTCAGGAAGGGAGCTGATCTGAAATGTACAGGTTTGGGAAGGGATGCCGGATGAAAGATGAAATGCAGAGAGGTCAGGCGAGTAGAGGGGGAAAAGGGATCAGAGCTCTGGGGCGCGTCAAATAGCGCAACTGTCAGTTGGCCTCTAAAAGGTCCATTGGAGAGAGGGGGAAGATCACGGTGGGAACCATTCTGGGTTAATTACCTGCCGGGTGGTTGTACAAAGGCCTCAGTTTCTCTGGCAGCAACAGCTCCACTTTATCTAGGACCCGGTGGTAGGTGGCCCGCAGGCCTCGGGCGCCGGCGGCTGACATCTTGGCCGCCTAGCGATCGTGGGCGGCTGGGTGGGAGCGTCGCCGTGCCCTCGTCTCCGCCTGGCAACGAAAGGCAGCTCGTCACTTTCCCTTGCCACAGCGCCTAGCCCGCCTCTGCCCTAGGACGCCCTTCACTCAGACGTATGTAGCCGAACCACCCAGCTGCCAGCACCCGGAGAAGGTTGAGGGGGCGGAGGCTCCGTGAAACCCCGCCCCGGCCCACCTCCTGCCCACGGGCGGGGGAGACGAGGGAGGAGCCAAGGCAACAGGTGTTCAAGAGTCGGCCGCGCCCACTCCGCTCAGAGCGCTGTTGGCAACGCGCGTGCGCAGAAGGAGCCGCCCGTCAGAATTGGCGCAAACCACAGCGCAGGCGGAGCGCGGCGAGAGCCTCCGACTTCTTCCTGCTCCTGAGGCCATGTTGGAGAAGGGAAAGTGAAGCCGCGCCTGACATACCACTTCACTTTGACTTAGGAGGCCCATAACTAAAATAAATTTTCCACCTTCCAGGCACACTAGCTTGCTTCTTCTGGACAGAAACACGAGAGCGAGACACTAGAGAGAGCGCAGATTGCCGCTACCACTCTCTACTCCTCGGTCGCCATAGAGAATTAAGGACCTGGCTAGAGCGGCCTGAACCTTCATTCTTCCAGGTTGAAGGCAGCTGTGACGCACACCAGATCCAGATCCCGTGGGCGGGGGAAGGGATGGCTGTGATCTCGCGAGAAATGGATGAAGTGGGCGGAGTCCAGAACGAGGAGAGGGAGGAGTTACGCCCGCCTCCGCTCCTCCTCCTCCTCCGCCTCCGTGGGAGCGGGGCCGAAGGAGGGGACTGTTGCTGATCTCGGGTGTGCTCGGCTAGTCTGAGGCGGAGAGTATGAGGCGAGCTACAGCGCGGGTGCCGCTCGCCTCCCGGGGAGACGGTGCCGCCGCCGCCGCCATCTGACGCGCGGCGGCCACGAGGCCCAGCGCGCGGATGGTGCGGGTGCCGCTCGGGTGTTGATCCGCGTGTCCCCTCCCCCTCTCCCCTTCTCCCCCGCGGTGGTCTCCCCTTCCACCCCGGCCCTGGCCAGAGCCATGTCTCGGGGCGGCTCCTGCCCACACCTGTTGTGGGACGTGAGGAAAAGGTCTCTTGGTCTGGAAGACCCGTCCCGGCTCCGGAGCCGCTACCTGGGTGAGCGGGGCCCCCGGGGCGGGGACGCCTAGGTCGCCGCCCTGAGGTGGGGGAGGGGGCGCCGCCAGGACTGTTGGTGGTGGCACCGTGTCTCGGCCGGAGTACCCTGGAGACTGGGGTGCTTCGTGGGACCTCGGATACTGGACTTGGCACCCACACCTCCCTCGGTCAAGCCCCCATTGAAATGCAAGCTGTCGGCCTCCGCCCGGGCTGGATTTTTCCTCGGAGAGTCGGGCCGTGGACAGGCGGTACTGGCTTTGGAAAGGTGTAGAGGTCGGTTTTGAGGGGGCCGGGTCTCGGGAAAAGACTTGCTGAACCTTACAGAGCTGCGGCATTTAGAGGAAAAAGTTGGTGCCTTTGCTCTTCTCCAAAGCCGGAGTCTCTGCTCAGCCGAAGAGCCCCGAGTGTTTGTTATTACCCCCCCGCCCCCACTTTGGGTCTAAGGGAGGGTTTAGATGTCTCCACAACGCGTTCCTCCCCCCGGGATTTCTCGTTGCAATCACACTCGGCATAAACTGTGTTGGGGCGCTAAGCCAGAACCTAAGAGCGATAGCCGAGCTCTCCCCACCCCCGCGCCTTCCCAGGTCCCGGCCGCCTGCTCAGTTCCTTTTGACCGCTTTAAGGGAGGCGGGGGTGGGGGGGCGGGGAGTGTAGGGTTTCACGTTCCTCTTCCCACCGCTGGAAAACACTCCTGGCATTTTCGGTTTCTTAGTTAAGCTTTCTAAAAACAGCCTTCAACTGCCGAGGGCTCAGTATTCCACTCTTTTCGTTTGGTTTGTATAACATGATTTTTTTGAGTCACATCGAGTTAACTAAAAAGTCTGTTCAGAATGGATGTGCTCCGTCAGGACCTGCCCGCCCCCCCCCCCAACCTTTCCGATTTGTCACTTTGCCAGGTGAGCGGATTTGATGCCGTCAGTTTTCGACTTCAAAACAAATAGGAAACAAGCAAATAAAATCCCGATTACAGCGAATAGTTCTGGTTTATGAATTAGTTGTTATGAAGTTAGGCAGTCAAATTTAAAGTTCTCTTTCGTGTCTCAAATAGCATGAGTTCATTCTTCGCAAAAACACAGAAATGAAGCCATATCTATGATCACTCCCATTCCAAGTTCACACCCATCCTTAGAGCTACTCATATTTTCAGTTCTTAAACATATTTTAGACCTTTTTTCCTTGCATTTTCATCAGCACTTATATACCTACAGAAATAGGTGGTGTGTGTGTGTGTGTGAGAGAGAGAGAGAGAGAGAGAGAGAGAGAGAGTGAGAGAGAGAGAGAGAGACCTGAATATGTGGTGGTGTAAACATTGTTTTGCAACTTGCTTTTTCTATACTACATCTTGGACATCTTACCATGTCCATAAAGGTAGCTATATGGTGTCTTTTAAATGATTACACAATATTCACAGTACAAAGCAGTTATTGGACTCAGTCTGTGTGTGAAAGGTGAAGCAGGGTCTTACTATATAGATCAGGCTAGTCTTGGACTTCTCAGTCCTTTTCTCTCAGCCTCCTGTGTGCTGGGTCTACCAGTCTGCCCACTATATGTAATCAAATCTTTTTTCCCCCTTCCCTTTCTCTCCCTCTTCCTCCCTCCTGTCCTCCCTCTCACCCTCTCTTCCTCCTCCCTTAGTCTCCCCCCTCCCTCTCCTCCTCCTTTCCCCCTTCTTTTTTGATGCTGATCATGGGGTTTGAACTCAGGACTTCAGGACTTGGATGCTGTCCTTGAGCTATTTTGCTTTTTGGCAGTTAAGTCCTGAGACTCAGGACTTTTCTTCCAGGGCTGACTTCTAACCACAGTCCTTAGGTCTCAGCCTCCTGAGTAGCTAGGATTACAGGTGTGAGGCAACAACTTCAGGCTCCTTTTTCTTTAAATGGACTTGTGCTAACAGCAGTGCAGTGCCTGAACCATCTTTGTATGTGCTTTTGAGCAGTTGTAATAAGTACTTAGAGTGATAAATTATTTTTAAAACGTTTGTAGAGACTACTTTTAAAAATTACTAACCTAAAAAGTGTGCAAATTCGTTTTAAAATTCATTTTCTGAAAAGAACTTCATTTTAGCTTAATAAAGAAAACAGCACTTTTGCATGCAAATTTATAATTTAGCCTTTAGTTGGACTGTTTTAAGTACCTATAAAGCTTTGTTTGTGTGTTGGTGCTTCTGGTTCAAGTAGTTAAACTGTATCTGTGTTAGAGTTAAGTAAAATATGACAAAACATACACTTTCTGATTCCCAGTGACTTTTTCTAACTTGAAGTTTAATTGACAAAATTGTATATATATATATATACATATATAGAGAAGGTAAACAACTTGATTTGTTTATATACACACAGATTGAGAAATAACACTATAACCAAGCTAATTAATAGGCCCAACTCACCTAATAGTCTTCTTTAAAAATGTATTATGTTGCTAAAATTGCCTTAAAAAGTATTCTTATGGAAGTGGAGATGTGGCCCAAGTAGTAGAACACAAGCCTTGAGTGGAAACAGCTAAGCAAGAGCTCAAGGTCTTGTGTTCAAGCACCTGTGCCAGCACAAAAGAATAAAAACTAAAACTCACTTCTTAATAAGGAAGGCTTAAAAGAATAAATTCTAGTTGTAGGCTTTTAAAAATTAAATTTTTAGGGGCTGGGAAGGTGGCTCAGTGGTAGAGTGCTTGCCTTGAATGCATGAGGCCCTGGGTTCAATTCCTCAGCACCACATAAACAAAAAGAAAAAAAAATTAAATTTTTAAAAAGACTTCTGTATTATTTGTATATAGTATGGGAGGTTAAATCTTTTTCTGATATATTTCTCGTATTTAAATTTTTTTAGGGGGGGGAGTCCAGTCGTGGGGCCTGAACTCTGGGCCTGGGTGCTGTCCCTCAGCTCTTCAGCTCAAGGCTAGCGTTCTACCTCTTGAGCCACAGCGCCACTTTTGGCTTTTTTCTTTTTGCTTATGTGGTGCTAAGGAATTGAACCCAGGGCCTCAGGCATGCAAGGCAAGCGCTCTACCACTGAGCCACGTCCCAGCCCCTAGTATTTAAATTTTTAATAAGAGTAAAATTGGAATAGAACTACTGAACAATTTTTTCTTGTGACATCTACATTTTAAATTACTTTACCATAGTATGCATTTTTCCAACAATAGTATTCACGTATCATAATTAAGTTTACATAAATTGATTATCTCTTCTCATAAAAGAAAATTATGGAAACAAATCCATTTGTTCATCATCTATATCTGTCTGTTATTCACTTTTGATGCTAGGGTTCAAACCCAGGGCTTTGCACATAGTAGGCAAGTACTGTTACTACCATTGAGTCACAACTTTACTCACCAAATAAAAATTACTGTTCCCAAAACACCTTTTTATGTTGTAGGAATGAAGATGAATAACTGTTATTTGTGAGAAACAGGTATGAATTTATAGTATCCAGTTGCAAGAACAAATAAAGTCTTCATTTAGAATAGTATAAACTCAAAGGTTTGACCAGCAGTTGTAATCTTTATGATATTATTATAAATTCCAGTGTAGGAATTTTCCATTTTTAAATTCATGAGCATTAGTACTACAAAGAGGTTTTGTTGTAATAATTCTATAGATGTGCACACTGTACTTTGAAAAGTCCATCCATTCTAATGTATTCCTTTAACTTTCAGGATCTTTTTTAAAAGGATTAAGTGTGTAATTCCAGAGTCAGAGAAACCTGTAGATTTAAACATTTCAGAGTTTCTTAAGATACTGTTCAGCTCTAGCTGAAGAGCAGTGCTTTTAGAGTTGAGTGTAACTTAGTAGGTACACATTTTATTTACACATTTATATCTAGTTAATAAGGGCAACCTTTTCTTCCATTCTTTTTAGAAAACAAACTTCTTGAAGGTTTAAAACTTTTTTGGTACCAGTTCTGAGTCTTTGCACTTCTCACTTTTTATGCCAAGTCTGGGGCTCTATTACTTGAGCCACACTTCTACTTCCAGCTTTTTGCTGGTTATTTGGAAATAAAGAGTCTCATAGATTTGTTTACTTAGGTTGTTTTCCATAATCCTCAGATCTCAGCCTTCTGAGTAGCTAGGATTTACAGGCATGAGCTTTCAGCACATGGCTTGAAAGTGTGTGTGTGTGTGTATGTGTGTGTGTGTGTGTGTGTGTGTATGTGTGTGTGTGTGTGTGGTGTGCGTGTGTGTTCAAGTCCTGGGACTTAAACTCAAGGCTTGGGTGCCAACCCTGAGTTGCTTTTGCTCAGTGCTCTACCACTTGATTACAGCACTACTTCCTGTTTTTTCTGAGTAGTTTTTTTTGGAGATGAAAGTCCCCTGGACTTTTGTGTCCAGGCTGGCTTTGAACCATGATCCTCAGATTTCAGCCACCTGAGTAGTTAGGATTACAGGTGTGAGCCACCAGTTCCTGACTTGAAAGTGTTTTTAAATGAATTATGCACACAACATAGAAAATTTGGTAAAGAATGAAAAAAACCCCTCATTTTATGCATTTCCTGTTTCTATTAATATCTCCTTTGGACAGACTTGCTTGTAAGTTGAATCTACTCTTTTTAACCCTTCTAAATTAAAAGATAAAAGGGAAAAATAATTTTAAGTGATTTTGTCTAAATGAAAGTAATTTTGAGTACCTTTCTGTTTACTATAATGCACAAATACTTAAATTATGGTTAAGTAGCCAATGACAACATTTTAGTGGAAATGATTTTTTTTTTCATTTAGAAAATCAATGTCTTAAGTACCACCAGAGTCATTTTGAACTGAAATGACTACTTTTGCATTTAGATGACGCTTTACTGTATTATGGAAACATTTCATTCTGCATGGCCAGCTTCTTCATAATGTGTTACTAAGTTACGATATAGGAAGGCCATTAAGTTCTGACTTTTACCTCCTTAGTAGAACATTCAGTGAATTTTTTAAAAGATACGGTTTTAATGACTATTGGTGCTGGGAAAACTGGGTGGCCACATGCAGAAAACAAAAAGTGGACCCCAGCCTGTTATCATGCACTAACATCAACTCAAAATGGATTAAAGACCTTAACATCAAACCTGATACTGCAGGACAGAGTAGGAGAGACACTTGAACTTATAGGCACAGGCAGGAACTTCCTGAACAGAGTCCCAGGGTCACAACAAATTGGAGAGAGACTTGACAAATGGGACTATCTTAAAATAAAGTTTTTGCACAGCCAAAGATATAGCTACCAAACTAGAGAGACAGCCAACTAATTGGGAAAAAAAATTACCAGCAATATATCAGACGATATATCCATTATATCCAAGGAACTCAAGAAACTAATCCCTCCCAAATTTAACAAACCAATTACTAAATGGGCCAGGGAGCTAAAGAGAGACTTCTCAGAAGAAGAGATTAAAAATGGCAAGGAAATACACGAGAAAATGCTCATCAACCCTGGCTGTAAAGGAAATGCAAGTAAAAACAACCCCGAGATACCAGCTTACCCCAGTCAGAATGGTCCACATCCTAAATTCAACCAACGACAAATGCTGAAGGGGATGCAGAGAAAGAGAACTCTATTGCATTGCTGGTGGGAATGTACATTAATACAACCACTTTGGAAAGCACTTCTGGTACCTCAGAAAGCCAAATATATATTTCCCTGTGACCCAGCCACCATTCCTAGGCATCTACCCTGAGCAACAGGAACCAGGATACAAGGACACATGCGCCTCCATGTTCATTGCTGCACTGTTCACAGTAGCCAAGATATGGAAACAACCCAGATGCCCCACCACAGATGAATGGATCCAAAAATTATGGTACCTATATTCCATGGAATATTATGTAGCCATTAGAAAGGACAAAATAATGGCATTCACAGGGAAATGGGTGGAACTTGAAAAAATCATTTTGAGTGCGGTAAGCCAAGAGCAGAGAGACAAATAGCACATGGTCTCCCTGACATGTGGATGTTAAATCCAAAATGCAAGGAGGTATGACAAAGTTAACAGGACTCAAGAAACGTAGGACGTCCACTCAATTTGTTCTATCATTTGTTCTATCTATCTATCCATGTTCTTAACCACATATATGGTAAATATATGTGCACATCCGAGGAAAGCTAGGAGGAGAGCACAGAATTGGAGGAAATGGGAAGATATACAACAGAGGGGCCCATCAGCTGCACTGGAAATTAATAAAAACTAAGCAACTCAAGGGCAGCAATGGGAGGGAGGGAATGAGAGGGAAAGAGGCAAAAGATTACACTAAGCAAAAGGAAAGAAATGTACATATCACCCAATGTGGAAGAAATAGTTGTATTGTCAAAGCTCATGGAATTCACAAACATTACAAACCATGATAATGACAATTTGCCTTGTGAAAGTTAAAAGTGTTTGTGATTTTAACTAAGTATTATCTCACAATACTGTGAAATTTATGTAATCATTTAATCTCAATAAAAATTATTTCAAAAAAAGATATGGTTTTAAGCTAGGTGCTGGTGGCTCATGCCTATAATCCTAGCTACTCAGGACACTGAGATCTGGGGATCACAGTTGGAAGCCAGCCTGAACAGAAAAGGTTGTGAGACTCATCTTTAAACGCTCACTAGTCTTGAGCACAAAAGCTCGACAGTGGCCCTGAGTTCAAGCCCCAGGACACACACACACACACACTGGCCCTACACACACACACACACACACACACACACACACACACACACACACACACTGGCCCTGAGTTCAAGACCCAGGACACACACAAACACACACAATACATTTACATGGCAACTCAAGATGTACAAAACTCAAGGATTTTCCAGAATTAGCTTTACTAGATGAGGTTCTTATTTGTTGCTTATTTTGGCCTTGAATAAATTTTGTTGCCCAGTTTGGGTAATGAATACTCATCAATGAGTCTTGGCTTTGGGTGCTGCAAAATAGTTCTATGTTGCATAAATAACTATAAATATATATGTATATATATTAACACATACAACATAAATATATCTCTGTGTGTGTATATATATATATATATATATATATATATATATATATATATATATATAGTGACTTCAGAAAGGATGGTGAGATTCCTAAGTATTTAGAACAGATTGGAAAGACTAATGGCTTGATAGCTTATAAGGAAGATATTAAAAAAAACCCACCTCATTTACAATGAACTTTTAGTTTACAAAGAAAAATAATTAGGGTAGGAGTTATTTGTTGAGTACTTTTTATTCATTATTCAGGTAGTATACTTTTTTAATCCTCACTTCCACAGTAGGTACCTATAGTGATATTGTTGGGGTTGTATAGGTGTGTAATTTGAAAGAAATTTTTCCAAAATACTTAACCCTACTGTATAACTACTAGTATATGCATTCTAGTTGCTCTACTTTGTCATCAGCATTTGGCATAGTGAGTCTTCCTAAATTTAGCTTTCATGGTAAGTATATAGAAGTATATTTTTATTTTATTTTTTCTTTTTTTGTCAAATACTTTTGCTAAAGTGTTCAGGATTTCTTTTTTAATTTCATGTTTACCTTATTATTTTAAGATTCCTTTATAGTGTTGGTAGATATCCTTCATCAAATGTGCTTTATATCTTTTTTTCTCTCTTTTTTTCCTTAATAGTATATTTCATAGTTAACACTTCTTAGTACTTTAAAAAATGTAATCCAAGGTCACAAATTTTTTTTTAAAATTTTATTGTGAAAATACTGTACAGAGGGGTTAGGTCACAAAAATTTTTACTGTCTTTTTTGCCTGGAAGTTTTTTTTAATTATGTTTATTACAATTTTGAATAAATTTTTTGTAGGGGAAAAGCCAAGTGTCTTTACATAAGAATATAGTGTAGGCCAACAATATTTGTGAGATTATTCTTTTCCCTTTATTGAATATTAGCCAATTAACCAATCAATTAAGTGAATTTCTCTGCCACATTTTATTGGTGTGAGTTGTCTCTACTTGTGCCAGTACTCCTAGGTCCTTTTTTTCCCAAAATGCTTTGGCTATTCTGGGTCCCTCCTATGTCCTTATAAAATTTATAAACAACTCATCTTTTTGCCAAAAAAAAAAAGGAACTTAGAATTCTGTGTTGAATCTATGCATTATTTCATGGAGAACTTGTTGTAATATTGAATCTTTCAAACTTGATTCTATGTTTAGATTTTTTGATTCATAATTAGATAGATCCCTTTTAACCAATTTAGTTGATACTTTAAAAATCTTAATGTCTAATATGTTGTGGGTATACAGACATATAATTGATCTTTTTTATTTTTATTTTTTAATTTTAATTTTATTGTCAAGGTGATGTACAGAGAGGTTACTGTTACATAAGTAAGATGAGCACATTTCTTTGTTACCCTCTTCCTCATTTTTACCCTCTTTCTCTTCGCCCCCAATGAACTTTTTGTATTGAACTTACAATCATAGAATCTCACTTAAACTTAATTTCTTTGCACATTTCTGCTATTTTATGTAGATGACCATATCACTGTATATTAAGATGTTTTGTTCCTTTCTACCTGCATTCTTTTTGTTGTTATTTTGGTTATTTGCACTTGGCAGGAATCAATAGAATCTTGAATGGACATAGTAAGAGTAGACATCCTTACTTCAGTTCTGATTTTAAATGAAAAAGATTGTTGTCCACTATTAAGTATGCTGTTGGCTATAGGTTTTTGCAAGTACCCTTTTTCAAATTTTGAGAGGTGGATCATGACAGATGGTTGACTTTAAATTTTTTTTTTTTTTTTGCTGGTCCTGGAACTTGAACTCAGGGCCTGGACCTGGTCCTTGAGCCTCTTTGTGCTCAAGGCTAGCGCTCTACCACTTGAGCCACAGCACCACTTCTAGCCTTTTCTGTTTATGTGGTACCGAGTAATCAAACACAGGGCTTCATGTACGCTAGCAAGCACTCTTATCACTATGCCACATTTCCAGCCCCAACGGTTGACTCTTTGTCAACAGATCTCTATTTTTCCCCTGAAGTTATTGAAGATTTTCTGGTTTTTCTTTTCATGGACTCTGTTAATATTGTAGATTAACATATCAATTGATTTTTGAATGTTGAATCAACATTCTATTCCTGGGAGAAATGTCACTAGACATTGTAAACTATTCTGTATGCATTGCTGACTTCAACTAGTAAGACATTTGTGTGAGCATTCATAAATGATGTCAGTCTACAGTTTTTGTTTTTTTTGGGGTCCGGTTGTGGGGCCTGAACTCTGGGCCTGGGCACTGTCCCTCAGCACTTCAGCTCAAGGCTAGCACTCTACCACTTGAGCCACAGTGCCACTTCCGGCTTTTTTCTTTTTGCTTATGTGGTGCTGAGGAATTGAACTCAGGGCCTCAGGCATGCAAGGCAAGCACTCTACCACTGAGCCACCTTCCCAACCCCCTACAGTTTTTTTGTAATAATTGCTCTTGATTTTGATATCAGGATAATGTCTTCATGAATGAGTTGGAATATGGTCTTTTTTTTCTGAAGTTTGTGTAGGCTTGAAATATTTTTTCCCTTAACTGTTTGATAGCTGTCATCATTCAAGCATCTGAACTATGAGTTTTCTTTGTGGAAAGTTCTTGTTGTTACTACTTTTTTAAAAAAAAACTTTTATGTTAAATTAATTGTAGATTCATGTGACATGGTAAGAAATAAAACAGAGATACCATGTGCCTTTCAACCAGTCTTCCAATGGGTAGCATCTTTCAGGAAATTGACATAGCTAGAACCCATGATCCTCATTCAGATTTCACAGTGTTAAGTGGATTTGTTTGTATTTGTGTGTATTTACTTGCAAGCAGTTTAACATAATTAACATTAATTTTAGTAGGTAAGTGTTAATTTTAGTATATTAATTTTGATAGCTTAATGAGGTAAAAATATAGGATAGTTCTAGTTGAATTTTTGTGTGTGTGATACTGAGGTTTGAATTCTAGTCCTCATGCTTGTTAGGCAGGCATTCTAATTATTGAGCCACAACTCAACTCTTAAGGAATCAAGAATCCTTTTGGTACTATTTTACAGCCAAAGCCACATCCTTTCCTCTCATTTCCCATGGGTCTGGCAACCTGAAGTCTGTTTTCTATCTGTATACTTTTGTTATTTTAAGAATGTTACATAAGCTGGGAATAGTGGCACATACTTGTCCCAATTACTTGGGATGCTGAGGCAGCAGGATCACTTGAGCTTAGAACTTTGAGATTACCTTGGGCCCTTCCTCCTTTCCCCCAAAAAGAAGAAGCTATGTAGACACATATGTATATAATCTTAGAATGATAGTGTATAACTTTTAAACCTTGTTTTTGTGCCTGGGCACTGTCTATGAGATTTTTTTTCCCTCAAAGCTAACACTCTACCAGAGAAGAGCTCTATTTCTGGCTTTTTTGATAGTTAATTGAAGATAAAAGTCTCATGAACTTTTTTGCCCCGATTGGCTTTGAACTGTATGTAGCCTTTGTGAGATTAGATTTTTCACTCAGCATAATTCTTGAGATACATCAAGTTGTTCTGTACATTAGTAGTTTACTTTTTGTTGTTAAGTAGTGGTCCATCGCATGGATATATGACTGTTCAGCTATTTACCTATTGGATATTTGAATTGTTTCAAGTTTTGGGCTAAGAATACAGTTGCTGCTAACATTTGTACAGGTTTTTAATGTGAATATTCATTTTCATTTTGCCTATGTTAGTAGCATCTTTTATAAGAAGCTGTCATGCTCCTTTTCCTGCAGCATTTTATATTCCTATCATGTAGATAATATGGTTTCTCTGTATCCTTTCCATTTCTTGGTGTTATCACTGTTTTTGTTTTTAATTTAGCCATTTTGGTACATATGTACTAATGTGTCATTGGTTTTAATTTGCATTGGACGATTATATTGTTTTTTTTTTTTTTTGCCAGTTGTGGGGCCTGAACTCTTCAGCTCAAGGCTAGCACTCTACCACTTGAGCCACAGCACCACTTTCAGCATTTTTTTTTTTTTTTTGCTTACGTGGTGCTGAGGAATCAAGCCCCGGGCCTCATACGTGCAAGGCAAAATACCCCCCACTCTACCACTGAGTCACTTTCCCAGCCCCAATATTGAATATTTTATATACTTACATTCTCAGTGAAATATCTTAGAGTTTTGTTGTTTTTTTAAACTTATTTTCTATTTAGATGTTTACTTTCTCAACTTTTTGGTTTCAAGGATTGTGTAGTTTAGGTGATGATCCTTTGTGAGATATGTGGCTCTCTTTGTAGCTTCTTTAATTCACATCATAGGGTCTTTTGTAGCACAAATTTGTTTTCCTTAAAATTTTACAGTTTTATCTAAGTTTTACTTGGTTTACTAAGTCCAAGATCTGTTTTGGCTTAATTTTTGTATGAGGTTTACTTGAAGTTCATTTTTGTATCTGTGAGTGTATGCAACTGGAAGTAGAGCTGTGTCTTAAAGTTCTGGAGTGCTAGCCTTGAGCAAAAGAGCTCAGGGACAGCACCCAGGCCCTGAGTTCAAACCCCACAGTGGACAAAAAGAAATGTATATTTGTACTTTTGTTAATCAACTGGGCATATGTATGTGGACTTAGTTCTGAGTTTTCTGTTCTTTTTATTTGATCTCTATATCTATCCCTCAGCAAATGCCAGGCTTTCTTGTGTCTGAAGCTATATGGTACACTTTAACATGAAGGTATAGTGATTTCTCCCACTTTTTCCTCTCCCTCAATAGCTCTAGGTCCTATGCATTTTCATGTAAATTTTAAGAAAACTGTCCATGTCTTCAAATATATTCCTGGAATTTTGATAGGTATCGATGGACTCTTAAAGGTCAGCTTCCAACTCATGAACATGATATGTTGCTCCATTTATTTACTGTTATTGATTTCTGTCATCACCATATTGTAATTATCCAGATGCAGATTCTTAGCATAGTTCTTTAAATATATACTGAAATACTTAGTTTTCTTGGGAACAGTTGTAAGTAATATTGTATTAAAGTTCAGTTTCCATATGGTTATTGTTAGTATGTAAAAGTGTGATTGCATTTTGTATGTTGATCACATATCCTTTGATATTGCTTAACTTCCATATTAGTACAAGGAGTTTTTTTGAGTGTGTTCCTGAGGATTTTGTAAATAAGACCATTATGCCATCTTCCTATAGGAAATTTCATTTTTTCCTATCTAATTTCTATTTTTTTTTCTTGAATTGTCTAGACCTTGTAGAACTCTACTTAGTAATAGTAGTGAGAGTAGGTATCCTGTTTTGTTTCTGATTCTGTATTTTACCCTAAATATGGTATGAGCTGTAATTTTTAATACATATTTTTATTGTAAAGATGCTGTGCAGAGGGGTTACAGTTACATGAAAAGCTGTAGTTTTTGTTTGTGTTGTCCTAGTAGGTGCTCTTTATTAGGAGGAGAAAATTTTCCTCCATGACAAATTTGCTGAAACAGTCTATCAAAGAACCACTGACCATGTACCAGTGGCTCATGCTTATAATCCTAGCTACTCAGGAGGCTGAAATCTAAGGATGACAGTTTTGAAGCCAGCCTACGCAAATCAATGGGAGACACTGATCTCTAAGTAGCCAGCAAAAAGTTGTAAATGGAGGTGTGATTCAAATGCCAGCTTTAACCGGAAAAAGCTAAGGGAGAGCTCCCTGAGCTTTGTTCAAGCCCTAGTGCTGGAGTGTACACGTACAAAAAAGCAAAACACTGGAGGGTACATGCATACAATACACTTAAAGTTACAAGTATTTGCCCTTATAAAATTGTGGAAATTCACGGTATAGTCATTGTCAAATTGATGCTGGAGCTTGAACAGTCTTTTTCAGATTGATGCTGGGGGCTTGCTGTCCACAGGACAGGCAGTTGGGAAAGAACTTGAGCAGTGTGGGGTGAGGGAGATCGTAAGGGTAAGCTTGAACTCATAAGTACAAGTTGGATCTCCTGAAGTTATAAACTTGTCAGTTCTCAATGTCTCCACCTAATTAATGTGTGTGTTCTATAGGAAAAGGTGGTGCTGTATACCATAGACCTGTATACACAGTTGGTCTAGTATTTAAAGAAGCCAAGGAAAGATTCATGAGAAAGAGGGATAGTTATAGGCCTAGTTGCTACCCATTCAACAATGTGAGGCATCATATAAGCAATAATGTTTATGAGTACGTTTAAAACCTAGTATGGATGTTTCACTTTTATGCTCCAGGCTGTGTGCAGAAATGACTGTTTCTTTCTAAGAAGAAGCATGCAGTGAAGGAATTGTGGAAATAGTTTAGATTAGCTGAGGTAAGACATTTTTAGCCATGCTGCTTAGTCTTGCTTGCTTTTCAAGGGAAGGTGGGAATGGGGAGATTTCCTGCCACTTCCTTAAAATAGGCAATTTAGCCTGGTGTTGGTGGCTCATGCTATCATCCTAGCTACTCAGAAGACAGATATCTGAGAATCACAGTTTGAAGCTGGCCCTCACCCAGAAGGTGGAGAGACTATCTCCAAATAAACAGCAGAATGCCAGATACACTGCAGACACTTCAATTTAGTTCTACGATATATGTACAGATTAACGTAATATTGTCTGAATAGAGAGATTTTTTTCTGCACATGACTTTATTAAAGGAGTTGACATAACTGGCTAAGGGGAAAGAACAAGACTGTTGATACTGAAAAGCAGAGTTAGGAAAGCACTTTTAACAAATTTTTTATTTCATGTGACATGATTTTTCATTTAAGCTACTTTAATGCCAAACTTCCCCAGGTTTCCTACTTCAGTGTCACGTTTTTTCCTGTTAGTTGGTCCTCTCAGTCCATTTAGGTTGTTGTAACAAAATTGCTTAGGTTGGGAAGTTTATAAATAACAGAAATATAAGGGCTTAGATGGTAGTTCATTGGTAAAGAAAGCAATTGCTAGTGTGTGCAAAGACTTGGGGTAGGAAGCCACAATGAACTTACCATCCATATTGCACGTGTCTAATTGTTGTTTATTTTTGCACATTTCTTTTTTTTAAATTTTATTTTATTTTATTTGTGAATATACTGTACAGAGGGGTTACAATTGCATGGGCAGGATAATGCGTACATTTCTTACCAAGCATTGCAGCCTCCTCCTTTGTTTACCCTTCACATCCCTTCCCAGCCTCCCCCCTCCCCCCCCAATCCCAATCCTTCTCCTTCCCCCCTCCCCCCCCCCCCCCCCCACCGACGTTGTAAAGCTCGTTTTGGACATGACAACTTGTACTTCTCATTGTTTTTGCACATTTCTTGAACTGAGATACTTATCTGCCTTGTTCTGGATTATCTTTTCAGTGTTTTTTGTAATGAACAGATAAAAATAAAATGCAAATAAAAATACAATATGCAATGTTGTAAATAATAAACCGTTTGGAGCAGTGGGCAAATTTTGCTGTCTAATACACTAAAGATAATTCATTTCTGGACAAAAGTCAGGCAAACTTGCTTGATAAAAGTTTTGAATTCTTTCAGCTTAGCTCAACTGTGACTCCAGTTCTTTTACAAGTACAATATTGACACAGACCTCTCTGAGAACTGAGACATGAAACTTGGGAGACAAAGATAACCAATGCGTATCAGAAGCTCATGCTGCTTTCTGAGTATAAAACCCATTGTCTCTAATACAGGTGTTTTATGGTTGTCTGCCATCATTTAAGAAATGATGGAAGGCTAATTGGTTATCTTGCAAATAGGTCAGATTTTTTTTACAGTTTTTAATAGCATTCAGAAATGAGGTTATGTTTATTTTAATTTGTGAGTTTTTAGCTTTTTAACTTACAGTTCTTATTTTGTGGTCCTTTCAGCTTCAAACATACTTTATAGGATATCTAGTTGACATGGCTTTTATTTCAAAAGTCACATACAAAAATGTTATTCTGTAACTATTTAACTGTAGCGTGTCTTACTGTATGTTTATAGGCATTTTATATCCTGAGTTCTTGCTAAAATAACTCACTATTTTCTATTCTCTTGTGATCTACCACCATTTTTTTTTTTGGTCCAAAATGGCTAGGAAGGGTTTTCAAATCATATTTAAGCAATTTTGGGGAAAAAGTGTTTGTAGGATTTTAGTAAGTTCTGATTGCTATCATATTGTTAATTCATTTGAACACCATGATTTTTGGGGGGGAATGCAGTGTGTATGTGCGCACATGTGTGTGAGCGTGCGTTTTAACTAACTTACTCAGTAGGATTACCTACCTTACCTTTACCCAACAAGATTTTTTTCCTGTTTTCTATCATTTGCATCTTTTAAGCTGAAAATCAGATAAAGAACAATATAGCTAAACATGATGACAATGCCTGAGCCAGGAGGATTGTAGGTTGGAAGTTAGGGTTATAGCCTTACACTTCCCCCCCCAACCAAATGAAAACAACAAAAAGAGAACAACACAGTTTATGAAAACATTCTGTTGAGTTTCTATACGTGTTTTATTCCAATTTAAGAATAATAGAACATCTTCTTAATAATGTTTAACCTCTATATTCTTTACCTATTACCTGTTATAAATAAGAAGGAAATAAAGCATACTGGCTTTGAGAGGATCTTGATCTTTATATTGAAAGGAAAGAACGTAATAGATAACTTGTTCTTTGTGATAGAATGCAGTCATCTATTTATTATTAGAACTCAATAGATTATTTGTTTAATTAGTGCTCAGCTGCCTTTCATTACAATTTCTGATAAACATTTTCTGCTCTGTCTTTGGTAAAAGTACTCATATTTTAAGTATTCTGCTATTAAAGGGAATTTGGCTGTTTTTTTTCTGCTTTATTTCATCATTGTAATATAGCTTTAAAATACTTTAACCCTTGGGTGCAGGTGGCTCACATTTTAATTCTAGCTACTTGAAGTGAGATCTGAGACACATTATCAATGTTTGAAGCCAGTCTGGGGCGAAAAGTCCTAAATACTCTATCTCATTAACCAGTAAGCTCAGCAGTGTGGCTCAAGTGGTAGAGGACCAACCATGAGTAAAAACACTGAGTATGAAGCCTTGAGTTCAAATCATAGTACAGGCACACACAAAAAAAGATTTTGTTAACACAGTGATATTATTTGCCATTCTAATTTTTTTTTTTTTTGTCATGAGGCTTGAACTCTGGGCCTGGGTGCTATCTTCAGCTCAAGGCTACAATTCTACCACTTGAGCCAAAGTGACACTTCCGGTTTTCTGCCCAGTCTGGCTTTCAACCACAATCCTCAGATCTCAGCCTCCTGAGTAGCTAGGATTATGGGTGTGAGCTACTGGTGTCGAACTTTCCACTTGTTCTTTTTCTAGATATTTTCACTAAATGATACATACATATATATATATATATATATATATATTTCTACTTCATTTTAACACTGTATTACTAGCTAACATTAGTTGGCACAGTGAATACTAGATAAATATTAAATGAATGGGTCAATAAAGAAACTTTTGGTTTACTGCAATCTAGACACTGTACTTAGTGCTCCTTGCTTGAATCATTTTAGTCCTTACAATTTCCGCATGTCATAGGTATGCTAATGAAAAATTGAGGTTTCGGAGGAGGTTAATTTGTCTAATACCACTCAATTTACAAACGATGGAGCTGAAATTAGAGCTTCAATCTATTATGCTGGATCCTAGGTGCTTAACTTCAGTGTAATACTTCTCTTAGTAATAGTATGATTTATTCAGTTCTTTTACTTTAAACAGGAAGAAGAGAATTTATCCAAAGATTAAAACTTGAAGCAACCCTAAATGTGCATGATGGCTGTGTAAGTAATGGTTCATTATCAACTATGAAGAATTTTAATAATGTATTTAAATGTTTGATGAAATACTGTAATCCTCCTAGAAGGGATTGTAACTAATAAAATGAGAGAATAAATAAATAGATAAAAATATGAAGCCAGGCACCTTTGGCTCACACCTGTAATCCTAGCTACTCAGAGGCTGGGAATATGTCTTAGTGGTAGAGTGCTTGCCTAGTATGCACGAAGCACTTGGTTCGATTCCTCTATACCACATAAACAGAAAAAGCCAGAAGTAGTGCTGTGGCTCAAGAGCTAGAGTGCTAGTCTTGAGCAAAAGAAGCTCGGGGACATTGCCCAGGTCCTGAGTCCAAGTCCCAGGACTGGCAAAAAACAAAAGTACCAAACCTAAAAGTTACTCAGGAGGCTGAGATCTGAGGATCTCTGAGAGAAAAGTCCCCATTAGACTCTTATCTACAATTAACTACTCAAAAACCTAAAGTGACACTGTTACTCAAGTGGTAGAGCGCTAGCTTTCAGCACAAAGAGACTCAGGGACAGCGCCCAGTCCCTGAGTTCAAGCCCCACAACTGAAAAAAAAAAAGCAAATATATGTAAACTTAGAAAAGTGTTCTCAACATTTTTCAAGCAGTATAGTTTTCTAATACCATTAGAAGGCTTCCATCTTATTCACTCTACAAAATTGCTTTTTTGAAAATTACTGGTAACCTTCGTGCCTTCCTATCTAGTAGTCACTTCTCAGAGACTTATCTATGTTAAACATATCCTCTTTTTTTGAGATACTTTTTCTGCTAATAGCATATTATTTTACATTTATTCCTTTCCTTCTGACTCACTGCATCTTCTCTGTCTTCCTCATTGACTCCTCTTCTTTACCTCCAAATGCCAGATGGACAGAAACTATCCTAATGTCTACCTTCTTTTCTCCAGAACTGAGTGATCCTGTCTGATTTCCTGGCTAAAAAAGATATTAATTCCACTGCTTTCCAGAGTACCAGATTTATATTTGTAGATTTACGTACTAGTTCCAGTTGCATGTCTAATAGGCACTTCAAATTCAACAGTTCTAAAGCAGAGAGCTTTTTAATGTTTAAAAGAATAGTTTTATTGTTACTATAATGTTGTACAGAAGGCCTACCATTTCATAAATCAGGTTTAAATGTTATTATAACAATATACCTATCACTTCAGCTTAGTAATTTTCAAGATTTTTTGCCACATACTCTTTTCTATTTTACCTTTATTTTTCCCTTGCTGGATTATTTTAAAGCAAATCTCAGATATATCATACCTATATGTATAATTCTGAAAGCAATAGACATTTTTTATATAACCAAATTCTACTATGTATAACTTAACAAGATTGATAGTATATTTTGGTATAATATATAGTCCCTCATTGTTTAAAAGTCTTTTTATAGTTGTTTGTTCAAAAGATGATCTAGGCCAACCCCATATCTTGATTGCTATGCTTCTTAAATTTCTATTCACCTGCAGCAGTCTTCTCCCTTTTGTACCCTGCCAGTGACTTGTTTCAGAAATCAGGTTAGTTTTTCTATGGAATGTTTCACATTAGACTTACTGGATTATTTTTTCCAGTGTTATTAAGTTACTGATGAAGTTTGATTACATTCTGATTTCACTGTATTGGCAGGAATAGATATAGGATAAAATATTTGCTTCATATTTTACTAAATAAAGCAGCACACAATGTTTTGTTGTCCTTTTAATGATCTTAGATTTATCATAGGACTGACTTGTCAAAATAAATACTTAATCTTTTCTAAATTTGCAACTGTCTATTTTAGTAAATAAGATTGTCACTCATCTGATATATGCTTAAAATTTTCAAGCCATCGTTTACCTTTTTCTTTTTCTAAACTTACGTGTTCAGACTATCTACAAATAAATTACACCTGGAATCCATCCACATCTTTGAGGAATTTACCTAGTTTATTCTCATCTTCTTCTGTCTCTGCCTTTTTCTCTCTCTCCCTTCCCTCCCTTCTCCTCCCCTGTCCTTTCTTTTTTTGGCAGTGTTGGGAATTAAACTCATGTATGTTAGGCAAGTGCAGTACCACTGAACCCATCTCTAATCTGCCCTGTTTTCTTGCCTGAACTGGTGGAGTATTCTCTTGTTTGGTCTCCTTTATTCTACTTGTGTTTCCTTGTATTATGTCCAACAAATGCTGTATTAGGCATGCAGATTAGGTCATGCCATTACTTTTATATCATTTCCTCTACTTTTCCCTACCAGGTAGTAAGACTTACTATATGATTGGCAAAGGCAGAATGATTGAAAACCTTTAAGCCCAATGGCTTGAGTCTGGTAGGCTGTTTTTTGTTACCCTAGAGAGACAAGTGGACAAGTTAGAGGCTGGCAATTGCTGAAAATCAGAGTGCATTCATTTACAAATTCATTGAAATATTGTCTATATTATGTTGGTATACTGTTTCATTGCAGAAGGTGATATTGAACATTATATATATATATATTTTATATTTTTTATTGTGAAAATACTGTACAGAGGGGTTACAATTACATGGGCAAGATAATGAGTACATTTCTTATCAAGCATTGTAGCCTCCTCCTTTGTTTCCCATTCCCATCCCTTCCCATCTCCTCCCCCCACTCCCCCTCACCCATTCCCCTCCACACACGCACCAAAGTTGTAAAGTTCATTTTCTACATAACAGCTTGTACATCTCATTGTTGCAATGGGTCCACCTGTACCCTATTTAAACGATTTGTTTTTCCCCTTCCCCTCCACAAATACCGACATCAAAAACAGTGAAAGCAGGGGTTATACTGTGGGGAAGGGACATACAAAGCAACAAAGAAATAATCTTATAAATGTGTTAGAAACAATGGCATGGAAGAAAAAAAAAACATTTGGATCAAGAAAATGTGGTATATATACCAATGGAATTCTATGCCTCCATCAGAAAGAATAACATTGCCCCATTTGTTAGGAAATGGAAAGGCTTGGAAAAAATTATAT
Source organism: Dipodomys ordii (assembly GCF_000151885.1). Taxonomy (NCBI): domain Eukaryota; kingdom Metazoa; phylum Chordata; class Mammalia; order Rodentia; family Heteromyidae; genus Dipodomys; species Dipodomys ordii. The sequence continues at coordinate 13,467,532 of NW_012267273.1, forward strand.
TAAATGAAGTAAGCCAGGCCCAAAGAAACATAGGTCCCATGGTTTCCCTTATTTGCAATATCTAGTATATGTCTGAGTCAAGCAGAAAAGGTCAGATAAGGTGATGTTAGGGAAATGAACATTGTATTTTTAAATTGTGTTTTTGTTTAGCTTTTGAGACATGGTCTTGCTGTGTCACCCAAGATGGTCTGAACTTAAATTCCTCATGCCCTAAATGCTGGGATTCTACAGGCAAGAGCCACTGTGCCTTTATGTTTTTAAAGAAATGGAGCTATTTTTCTTGATTTCCAGCCACAAAGGAAGTATAGATATGTGAACATGATCAGAATACTTTATATGCACATACAAAAATAGGATGATGAAACCCATTAAAATTATACAAAGAGCTGGGCAATGAGTAATAGAGGGGAGAATTTGATCAAAGCCCTTTATATTCATGTATGACATATCACAAAAAATCTCTTTGAACAATTAATGTACATCTATAAAAACCAACTGATCAACCAACAAACCTCCGAAGTTTAAGACTAGAGAAATCTGTGTCTTAAACACTTTAGGTAATTTAGATCTAGTCAATAGTGGAGAACCTTTTATCTACTAAGAGCCATTGGATATTTATAACATCATTTGATGGCTGTATTGATACAGGATGAAAGCTGATGAGTAGCATATATGTCATGTACCAAACAGTTTCAGAGAGTTGGTCGAACATTCCCCACTCCTGATAGGTGACCCATTATTGAAAATATTGAAAATACTGAAAATTCTTCTAAGTCACCTTGGAAGAATTCATTATGTGAAAAGGGGGTCTAGACTCCAAACCTAAGGAACCCAACATTTAAAACTTTAGGAAAATGCCTATATATTGCTCTCTCAAAATTGTTTTTAATTTCACAAAATTATGCTATATAGTTTAGTGTTTATTAATCTTAAAGTTACTTAAAACTATTTTGGAAGAGATCAAAACAACATATGACCATAGCAAAATAACATATGACCATAGCAAAAAGTAATAGACTTTCCCTGCCATCTTTTATTGGTTTCTTATTCTCCAAAGGCAACCTACTTTAGTCATTTTTATTTTAGATCTCTGCTGAGGAAAAAAAAAAGATCTTCTCGTAATTGTAAAAAGGAGTTACCCTTTAACAAAGCAGTTTATGAATATGTGTTGATCACAGCATCACGTCAACATTTTCACCCATCCCTGTCTTACCACCCCTTCCCTCACTCTTCTTAATTTTGTAGGATTCACATTGTATTCTTGATTGCATTTTTACCCCTTCTCTTCTTCATTCATTTATCCATTTTCCCTTAAGCCCTACACTACCTCTTTCTAACCTGTTTCCTGGTGTTTTGTTTTGCTGAACTTTGATTTTGGCTTTCTAAGGAGTTATACTATTTGATATTTCCCTTGAATCTGCCATCTTTCAGTTAATATTTTATATACACTTGGATACCACACAGCATATTATAAGTTTATAAGCTAAATCTAGCTTCTATATATATGGGAAAACATGCATCCTTTGTTTCTCTGGGCTTGACTTACTTCACTAGTATAATTTTTTCCAGCACTTTTTTTTAATTTAAATTTTATTGTGAAGGTGATGTACAGAGGGGTTACAGTTACATAAGTCAGGTAGTAAGTACATTTCTTTTTGAACAGTGTTACTCCCTTCCCTTATTTTTTCCCCTTCTGACCTTCCTCTCCCCCCAGTTGTAAAGTTTATTTTCAACATAGTGTCTAGTGAGTATCACTGTTGAATTGGTTAACCCTTTGTCCCACCCTTTCTGTGATTCTCCTTTCCTTCCCCAATCAGACAAACTTATATACAAGACAAAGGGTACAGAAATAAAAAACAGTGACAACCTGGAATAAACCAAAGGGAAAAAAAAGAAAAAAAATAACTGCACACAGTACAATTTTTAAAAATCCTCTTGTTTCCATTTCTTGGAGTTCATTTCCATAAGCATCGAAATGTATCTTTTTTGCTTGTTTGTTTTTTATTTCAGTCCTGGGGCTTGAACTCAGGGTCGGGTGTGCTGTTTCTGACCTATTTTTCTCAAGGCAAGTGCTCTATATGTGCCAACTTAATCATGGTGTTTAATTGTTTTACATATCTGTGGATTTGATTTGCTAATATGTTGTGAGGATTTTTGTATCTATGTTCATGAGACATTGGTCTATAGTTTTTCTTGTAATTTTTTTGGTTTTGGTACTAGGGTATTGCTGGATTAACAGAATGAGCTAGGAATTTATTTCCATTACTTCTATCTTTAAAAAGTGATTGTAGTTGGGTGCTGGAAGCTTATATCTCTAATCCTAGCTACTCAGGAGGCTGATATCTGAGGATCACGGTTCAAAGCCAGCCTGGGCAAGAAAGTCTCTGAGATGCTTGCTGTCAGCTAACCACCAAAAGCCAGAAGTGGAGCTGAGGCTCAAATGGGACAGTACTAGCCTTGGAAAAAAAACTCAGGGACAGTGCCCAGGTCCTAAATTCAAGCGCATGACAGGTGTGTGTGTGTGTGTGTGTGTGTGTGTGCGTGTGCACACGTATACACACACACAATTGTCTTTACTAATTTTAACTTCTTAGAAAACTAATCTTTTTCTGCCTCTATTTCTCTCCCTCTTTCTTGTTATCTCTCATACACACACACACAAAAGTGTAGTGCATTGGTAAGACTACTTTCTTAAATGTTTGATAATTTGATTATTGACTCCATTTCCTGTTTTAGAAGGTTATTAATTCAACTTGAGAATCTAATTGTCTCTTTTCAATATGTTTTGGCAGGTTGCATTTTCAAGGAATTGGTCCATATTATCCAAGTTAACAAATATGTGGGTATTGAGTTACTACCCTTTAAATATTCATGGGTTCTGTAGTGATAGCCCCACTTACATTTTGGATAATGATAACTTTTGTCTTCTCTCTTAGCTTGGCTAGAATATTAATTTATTGATCTTTTCAATGAACAAGCTTTTTTAAAAAAGTTAAGTTTTTTATTGTGAAAATACTGTACAAAGGGGTTACAGTTATATGAACAAGGTAATGAATGCATTTCTTATTCAGCATTGTTGCCTCCTCCTTCCTACCATCCTTCCCGCCCCCCCTCGCCTAAATTGTAAAGTTCATTTTTGACATAGCATCTTGTACATCTCATTGTTGAAACGGGTCAATCTGTATCCTTATTTAAACAATTTGTTTCTTCCCTTCCCCTCCCCAAATTATACCAACATCAAATACAATGAAAACAGGGGTTATACTGTGGGGGAGGGAGCCCCAGCAATCCCACTTTTGGGCATTTAGCCAAATGATCACAAACAAGACCATACTAAAGCTACCAGCACAACTATGTTTATTGCAGCATTATTTACCATAGCTAAAATATGGAACCAACCCAGATGCCCCTCAGTGGATGAATGGATCAAGAAAATGTGGCATATCTGCATAATGGAATTCTATGCCTCCATCAGAAAGAATGACATTGCCCCATTTGTTAGGAAATGGAAAAACTTGGAGAAAATTATATTAAGTGAAGTAAGCCAGGCCCAAAAAAAACATAGGTCCCATGTTTTCCCCTATTTGCAATAACTAGTATATGTCTGGGACAAGCAGGAAAGGTCAGATAAGATGATTTTAAGCAAAATGAACCCCAAGATAGGGACACAAGTGTTTTTTTTCTTCCTTGCTATTGTTTCTAATGGATTTATAAGGTATCATGAACAAGCTTTTAATTTCATTGATAATTTTTTTTTGTTTCCATGTCTGGGGTTTGAACTCAGTGCCTTGTGCTCTTGCTTGGCTTTCTTGCTCAAAGCTAATACTCTACCACTTGAACCATACCTCTGGCCTGGTTTTTTGCTACTTAATTGGAGATGGAGTCTCATCGACTTTTCTTTCCAGGTTGGCTTTGAACCATGCTGAGTAGCTAAGGATAATAGGCATGAGCTATCACCAGCTTCCACTGATACTTTTGTTTTCAATTTCATTGGTTTCTGCTCTAATCTTTATCTCTTTTTTCTGTCTCTTTTGGATTAATTTGCTCTTAATTTCCTAAATAAGAACTTAGGTTATTAATTTTAAGTCTCTTTATTAAAAATTTCCTCTGAACTACTTTTGATAGGTATTGCACATATACTTATGTGCTTTGATTTTCAGTTAGTTAAAAAATACTTTTTTTGTTTTGTTTTGGAGACAGGATTTCTTTATGTATCCCAGGATTGCCTTCAACTGTGATCCTCCTTCCCCAGACTCTCATTAGCCAGATTTAGAGATCTAACATCACACCAATCTTTAGTTCCAAGTACTTCACAAATTGTCTTGAGATTTCTTTTTTTCGTTCATTGTTACTTAGAGTACATTCTTAACCTTTATGTATCTTGAGGTTTAACGAGTTCTTTTTCTGTTATTGATTTCATGTTGAATTACATTATGGTCTCAAAAAGACACTATGATTTCTATTCCTTTACATTTGTTCAGTGTGTTTGAAGGCTTAAAATGTGATCTATCTTGTGAATGTTCATGTGAGCATCTGCTGTTGGACGATATGTAGTATATAAAGATCATTTATAACTGTGTTCTTGCTGGTCTATTACCTGCTGTTTCTGTGATAGGAGTATTAAAAGTTTCCAAGTATTATTAGATTTATTTGTTTATCCATATAGTTCTATAAATTTTTGCCTCTGATACTTTAGTCCTGTTGTTAAGCACTTATATGCAAGGATTGTTAGATCTTTTGGATAACTGCCTTATTTTCTGGTTTTGAAGCCTTCCCTGTTTGAAATTAGAAGAATTGCTTTACTTTCTTTTGATTAGTGTTAGCAAGTATAGATTCCTCTGTTAACTTTTAGTCTTTATATTTAAAGCATGTTTCTTGTAGAAAACATTTTGGGCTTGATTTTTTTTTTAAGCCAGCCTGACAATTAGTCTTTTATTGGTACATTTAGGTCATTGACATTTGAAATTATTTTGAAGTGTGTAGTTGGATTAAAGCATGCATTTTATATGCTACTTTTTATTTTCTGCCTTTGTTTTTTTGTCACTTTTTTGTCTTTTACTCTTTTCTGCCTTTTGTGGTTGTGTGTATGTGCTTGCGTGTGCATGCACATGCATGTGTATGCTGGTACTGGGGCTTGAACTCAGGCTGGTCCCTTAGCTCTTTCACTCAAGGTGAGTGTTTTACCATTTGAGCCACAGCTCCACTTCTAGCTTTTTGGTGATTAAGTGGCAATGAGTCTTATGCACCTTCTTGGCAGAGCTGATTGGAACCACAGTGCTCAGATATCCTGAGTAGCCAGGATTACAAACATGGGCCACCAAGGCTCTGCCTTTTGTGGTTTTAATTGAGCATTTTATGCAATTTCATTTCTTCATTTCCTTTGTTTGTTTATTATTTTGGGGTACTGGAATTTGAACTCAGGGCTTTGTTCTTGCCTGACTATAGCATGAGATCTCTTGCTTTAATTTTCAGATGGAGTCTCATTTTTTTTTCCTTCCGTGACTTGAACTGGATTCTCCACTACTTAGGCCCTCTCTTGTAGCTGTGATGTCAGGTTATTTGTTGAGATGAGGGTCTCACTTTTTGCCCAGCATAGCCAGTGAATGTGTATTCTCTTGATCTTTACTTTTTGAGTAGCTGGGATTACAGATGTGAGCTTCTGTGCCTGGCCAATTATAATATTTTTTTAAAAAAGAAATAAAAAAAACTTTTAGTAGTTACTCAAGAATGTAATAGTTAACTCAGAGGTATAGTGCTTTTAACTCAGTGGTATTTGCTTACCTAGCATGCTTAGCTACCTGGGTTTGATTCTCAGAACCAAAAGAAAAATAATAGTTTTTAGTATACACATAAAACTAATCTAAGTGTCTTTCATTTCAAATAATTTTATATTGCTTTATAGGTAATATGAGTCCTAAATCCTCCCTGCTGTACTTTGAATAATTGATGTTACTTGTTTCATTTTGGTAAGCATACAAATACATAAGTATGTATAACTCAAAATATTATTTTGAATAATACTATTTATTACAAATAGCATATTTTTATTTTCCCTACTCCTTCAGTGTACTTCCTTTCTTATGCAGATCCAGGTTTCTGACATATATATTCCCTTTTTAAAAGAATATCTTGCAATATAGTTTTCCTGGCCACAAATTCCCTCAATGTTTATATGAGAAAATCTTTATTTCATCTTTAATTGTAAAAGATAACTTCAAGGGGTACCAAATTCTTGGTTGATGTTTTATTTTCTTTCAACACTTTAAGTGTTTTATTGCACTTTCTTTTTGGTTGTATGATTTCTAAGAGGTCAGATATAATTTTTATTTCTCCATTGATAAGGCATTTCCCTTTCTCCCTTCTAAGGTTTCTTCCAGAATTAAAAAAAATTATTTCTTTAATTTGAAAATACATGGTTAGGTGAAGCTTTTTTAGTACTTACTCTGTTAAGTGTTCTCAGTTTTCTGAATTTCTGGTTTGCTATTTGACACTAATTTGGAAGTAGTTCTCCGTCATTGTTATTTCAGATATTTCTTGTTTTTTCTTTCACTTCTGATATTCCTGTTATGTATAAATTATACCTTTTGTACTCGCCTAAATCTTTTGATACTCTGTTATTTTTAGTTTTAGTTTTCTTTGCTTTTCACTTTTGTAGGTTGATAAGTCCTCATAGTCAGATATTTTTTCTTTAACTGCATTTAATCTGCTAATAAACCTATCAAAATGAGTCTTCTATTCTGTTACAGTGTTTTTGGTCTCTTAACTTTTTAAAAATTCTTTCTTAGAATTTCTCTCTCTGCTTTGCATTGCCCATCTGTTCTTAAATTTTGTCTACTTTATCTGGTAGAGCCCTTCTCACATTAGTCATAACTGTTTCAAATTCCTGATCTGTTGTATTTGACAGCCCTGCTATATTTGGTTCTGATGCATGTCCTGTCCTTTAAAATTGTAATTTTTACCTTTTAGTATTATGAATTGTAATAGTGTTAATGTCTGTGCTTTATAAACAGGTAAAAGGAATTATTATAAATAGATCGTTAGTAATATGGCAGTAAGGGACCAGAAGAAGGTATATATATGTCCTATTTTTAGATCTCTGTCTTTTATTTGCCTGTGTCTCTGATCTGTGAGCTTCAGTGTAGATTCTTGGTCCTCTCTTCCCCTTTAGTTGAGATAAAATAGTAGTAGTGTGGGTTAGCAGTGAATATTTTCTTTCCATTATTGGGAAGGTTAGAACTGGCTTGTGTGTAGGATATGTCTTTCTTTTTCTCAGGTTACTTACAGATAAAACTTACTGATAAAACCATAGGCAGATCAAGGGTATGGTTAAATAGCTTCTTTTGAGAGCAGAGTTTGCTAAGAATGAATAGTTTTGGGTATTTAAAAATGGTTCTTTGCAGAAAATGCAGTGGCATTTTTCTCTGAAATTTCTTGTGAGAACCTGGTTGAGACCCTGATGTTCAAACGTGGGAAAAGATGTCTCTTATAAATAGGTTCTCTGAACCTAGGTCTCCTTGGCACAGGCCGAAATTTTCTTAATAGAGACCCAGAAACACAACAAATCAAAGAAAGGTTAGACAAATGGGATTGCATGAAATTGCAGAGCTTCTGCATGGCAAAGGACAATCCGTGGGCTTGGATTGGGAGATCTTCACTAGCCATACAATGCACAAGGGTCTCATATCTAAAATATACCTGGAACTCAAAAAATTAAATCCCCCCAAAACAAGTCCTCAAAGAAACAACTGCCCAATAAATAAGTGGACTAAAGACTTAAAGAGAAACTTCTCTGAAGAGGAAAGAAGGATGGCCAATAGGCACATGAAGAAATGCTCAACCTCTCTAGCCATAAAAGAAATGCAAATCAAAACTACATTGAGATACCACCTCACCCCAG
>NW_012267273.1:13475478-13487835 GCF_000151885.1 Dipodomys ordii
CCCAGTTAGAATGGCTATAATCAAGAACTCTAATAACAACAGATGCTGGAAGGGATGTGGACAGAAGGGAACCCTACTGCATTGCTGGTAGGAGTGTAAACTTGTTCAGCCACTTTGGAAAGCAGTATGGAGGTTCCTCAAAAGACTCTACATAGAGCTCCCCTATGACCCAGCAATCCCACTTTTGGGCATTTACCCAAAATGTTCACAAACAAGACCATACTAAAGCTACCAGCACAACTATGTTTATTGCAGCATTATTTACCATATGGAACCAACCAAGATATGGAACCAACCCAGATGCCCCTCAGTAAATGAATGGATCAAGAAAATGTGGCATATATGCATCAGAAAGAATGACATTGCCCCATTTGTTAGGAAATGGAAAAACTTGGAGAAAATTATATTAAGTGAAATAAGCCAGGCCCAAAGAAACATAGGTCCCATGGTTTCCCTTATTTGCAATAACTAGTATATGTCTGAGACAAGCAGAAAAGGCCAGATAAGTTGATGTGAGGCAAGATGAACCCCAAGATAAGGACTAAAATGTTTTTTCTTTCTTGCTATTGTTTCTAACATATTTATAAGATGATTTCTTTGTTGCTGTGTATGTCTCCTCCCCCCTGCCCCCACGGTATAACCCGTTTTCCTTGTATTTGATGTTGGTATAATTTGTGGAGGGGAAAGGAAAAAACAAATTGTTGAAATGGTGATACAGGTGGACCCATTGCAACAATGAGATGTACAAGACATTATGGCGAAAAATGAACTTTACAACTTTGGTGTGTGGGGGGGGGGAGGGGACAAAGGGGGATGTAACAATGCTTGATAAGAAATGTACTCATTACCTTGCTCATGTACTTGTAACCCCTCTGTATGTTTTTTTCACAATATAAATAAATAAATAGGTTTTCTGGAGGTTTTTTTTGTTTTTGTTTTTGTCATTAGTGGGGCTTGAAATCTGGGCCTGGGCACTGTGCCATTTCCAGTTTTCTGAGTGGTTTATTGGAGATAAGAGTGTAATGGACTTTCCTGCCCAGGCTGGTTTTGAACCACAATTCTCAGATCTCTGCCTGCTGAATAGCTAGGATTACAGGTGGACCTACCAACAACCGGTTGGTTTTTTTTTTGTGTGTGTGTGTTTTTTTTTTTTTTTTTAGTGTGAAACTGCTGTACAGATGGATTACAATTACATGGGCAAGATAACCAGCTGGTTTGTTTTTGTTTTTGTTTTTTTTTAAATAATCATATGTGCTCTTTCCAAATGTTTAGCAGTGCATCAGTTGTACTTCATGTTTTCCTGCCTCAACAGTTTTTCACTGAAGTCTTTAAATCCTTGGCTTCTGTAAACTAAGACTCCCTGTGTTCACTTATTGATCTTTGTGGTTAGTGTCTTGTCCTCCTCAGACTACAGATTTTTTTGGTTATACTGAGATTTGAATTCAGAGCCTAACATTTCCTAGGCAGGTGCTCTCATCTTTTTTTCTTTGCACTGGTAATTTTTGAGATATAATCTTGCTTTCTGCTCAGGAATACATGTGGAGACACATGCAACTATATTCAGCATCTTTTCCTTTGAGATGGAGTCTCACAGACTCTTCTGCCCAGATTGGCCTGGAACCTTGATCCTCCTAATCAGTCTCCTACATAGTTCAATTAAAAGATATATACCACTGGGTTGATTTATATATTTGAGAAGGAATCTCACAAACATTTCTACCTGGGCTGGCCTTGAACCTCTATCCTCCCATTCTCAGCCTCCTAAATAGCTAAGATTGCAGGTATGAACCACTGACACCCAGCTTCAACTTCTGCTTAATGTTATGATGGAGTGGTGATTTCCTTCTGGAACTTAGAACTGAAGTATGTTTTTTTTTAAATGAGTAACTCTTAAACCCTTTCTATCATAAACATAATCATAATCTTTCTTATCATTAATGATATGAATTGTGTAGCATCAGGTAAGTGAAAGATAATATATTTTCTTTTATATACCATCTGCTGATATTTCTTTTTTACTTTTTTTAGGTTAATACAATCTGTTGGAATGACACAGGGGAATATATTTTATCTGGCTCAGATGACACCAAGTTAGTAATTAGTAATCCTTACAGCAGAAAGGTAAAGTGGTTTAAATATCTATAATCTGGGGCTGAGAAGGTGGCTCATTGGTAGAGTGCTTGCCTTGCGTGCATGAGGCCCTGGGTTCAACTCCTCAGCACCACATAAGCAGGAAAAAAAAGCCGGAAGTGGTGCTATGGCTCAAGTGGTAGCGTGCTAGCCTTGAGCTGAAGAGCTGAGGGACAGCACCTAGGCCCAGAGTTCAGGCCCCACAACAGGACCCAAAATAAAATAAAATAAATAAATAAATATAATTTAATGAGAAAAAAATCAAGAAGCTAGAAAAGTAGTAGCTGAAAAATATCATGGGATGGGCATTTATAATATATATCTTGTTTAAAGTTAATTTTCAATTTAGAAGTTATATAAATATAATTAACTGGAAGTAGTACTGTGACTTAAGTGGTAGAGTGCTAGCCTTCAGCATGAAGATGCTCAAAGATGACACCTAGGCCCTGAGTTCAAACACCAGGATGGGGTTGTGTGTGTGTGTGTGTGTGTTATACAAATCTATGTATATATATGGAATTGGATGTTGAAATTTCTGATGTAGCCTTATTTTTACTATGTCATTATTTTGATTTTTGAGTTATTTAAGATGAATTTTGTTTCTCCGTCCTAAAAGAGAATAAGTTAATCACTTAGTATTATATATAGCCAGTTTCAAAAATCAGTCTAAATAATTCCACCTTCCTTTTATTTGTGGTACTAGACTTAGCCTTGAACTTGCTAGGCTATACTAATCTACCACTTGAACATATTCTCAGCTACAGTTCTTTCTTATACTAAGATTTTATGAATGAGTAAAATATGCATTGTGTGTGTGTGTATGTGTGTGTGTATCTGTACAAGTACGTGTGTGTGCATACACTACTCCTGGGCCTTGAACTCAGGGCCTCATATACTCACTCTACTTTTTTGTTCATGACTGATACTATATCACTTGAGCCATGCCTTCACTGCTGACTTTGGTGGTTAATTGGAGATGAGTCTCATAGATTTGTTTGCCCATGTTGAATCCTCACATCTCAGCATTCTGAGCTTAGCTAGGATTATAGGCATGAATCACCAATGTTTGACAGTATTTGCCTTTTATACTTATTTCAGTTGATGGTAATTATTTCAACTCAGGACAATTTTTTTTGTAAACTTCTGTTTTTTTCCTAACAATAATAGTTTAAATTATACTTTTGTTGAAATAAGAATATTAAAGAGCATTTGCTTCTGATTATATATTAAATATGTATGTTTCTTCATAGGAAAAATAAATTACCACGAACTGTCTCTATTTAGGTTTTGACAACAATTCGTTCGGGACATCGAGCAAATATATTTAGTGCAAAATTCTTACCATGTACAAATGATAAGCAGATTATATCCTGCTCTGGAGATGGAGTGATATTTTATACTAATGTTGAACAAGATGTAGAAACTAACAGACAGTGTCAATTTACGTGCCATTATGGAACTACCTATGAGGTAGGATATTATGATTATTATATATGTGAAAGGTGTAGTATATATATGTAAATGTATACATGTGCATATATATACATGTTTGTGTACATGAACCCATACATAGAAATTATTGGCAGACTATTTCAGCAAAACGTTTGAAAAAATTCATCTTCATAGATTTGTGAATAAGATGTATTAGTATTATAAGTTGGATTTGTAACATATTTTTAACTATGTGATTTTGTAGTAATTTTTGCCCTCTGAAACACTTTTATCTCATTGCCTTGCATAAAGTCATTGCTAACATCTTTAGTACATAAGTTTGTTTTCTGTTGCTAATAACACAATACCACAGACTGGGTAAAGGGTAATTTTTTTGGTGTAGAATTGCCATTTGAACTTGTGGTTTTGTGCTTACTAGACAAACTATCATTTGAGCCATGCCCTAGGTCTTTGGTAAATTAAGGAAAATGAATTTATTTTGACTCATGGTTGTAGTACGCAAGATGGAGGGGCTGCATCTAAGGATGGCCAACTTCTTTGGCAAAGTTCTGAGATAGTGCCACATCACATGTCAAGAGATAGCCTCTACAAGCATGTGTGCATGTGTGCACATGTGTGTATGTGCTAGGGTCTCTTCTTTTTCTTATAAAGCCAGCAGAATTTAATCAGGGAGGGTGTACCCTAAAACTTTTTTCAATCCTAATTATACCTCTCAGAGCCCTGCCTGTATTCTTAATATTTCAGAATGTGAATTAATTCTTAACATACCAAGCCTTTGGGACATACACTCAAACCATATCCTGGGATTACAAGCACAGAAAACCACACCTACCATCTTTTACATTGAGACAGAATCTAGTAGAATTTCTGCTTAGAGTCACCTAGAATTGTAATCTTTTTTTTTTTTTATTTTGCCAATCCTGGGGCTTGAACTCTTTTGGTTCAAGGCTAGCAGTCTACCACTTGACCCATAGAGCCATTTCTGGCTTTTTCTGTTTATGCGGTACTGAGGAATTGAACCGGGCTTCATGCATACTAGGCAAACACTCTACCACTAAGCTACATTCTTAACACCTGGAGTTGTAATCTTACTAATCTCAGCTTCCACATAATTTCAGATGACAACTATATGCCACTGGTACCTAGTTCTCAACACTGTTCTTTTTTGCTTTTGTTTTCTTATTTTTTTCTCTAGTTTTTGTACCAAGCTTCTTTTGCTGAACAAATGCTTATATTTGTAAAAGTCATCTATGTTGTGCACAAGTAGAAGTCTCTTTTTTTTGGCAGGGGTTGGGCTTCTACTGGGCTTGAGCTCAGGGCCAGGGCCCTATCTTCTACTACTTGAGCCACAGCTGCACTTCTTCCAGCTTTTTGGTAGCTAATTGAAGGTAAGAGTCTCATGAATTTTCCTGCCTGGGCTGGCTTCGAAATGTGATTCTCAGACCTTAGCCCACTGAGTAGCTAGGATTATAGGTGTGAGCCACTAATGCCTAGCATAATTTACCCATTTTTATTGTTGTATAGTGTTCTATTGCATAGATATATACTACAGTTGCTTTACCAACTATATTGTTGATGAAAAATTGAAGATTTAATTTTCCAGTTTAGAAAACATTCCTTTGCATACAGAACTACACATATTTTTAGGGAGTATAAATTAGAATAAGAGTTATTTGGGCCTGGTACCTGTGGCTCACGCCTATAATCCTAGCTACTCAGGAGGCTGAGATCTGAGGATCACTGTTCAAAACCATCCGGGGCAGGAAAGTCCGTAAGACTCTTATCTCCAATAAACCACTAGAAAACCGGAAGTGGTGCTGTGGCTCAAGTGGTAGAGCACTAGCTTTGAGCTGAAGAGCTCAGGGACAGCGCCCAGGCCCAGAGTTCAAGCCCCACAACCGATTTTTTAAAAAATTGTTTTAGCAATAATGCCAAATAGTTGGGAAACTATGTGATACTAACTATATTGTCACCAACAACATATAAAAGTTTGTATTGCAGCTCATCTTTGCTAATAACGTCTTACTTTTTTTTTTAGAAGATACAGATTATCATTTTAATGTGGTTTCAACTTGCTGAATTTCATTGATGATACTGCTTAGATTGAGTATCTGCTCATATATTTATTGGTTATTTGGATATATTCTTGTGAAGTATATATTTTGATCTCTTGCCTATTTTTAATTAGATTACCGATCCTATTTATTTTATTCTTTTCTTTTTTCTTTTGGGGGGGTCCAGTTGTGGGGCCTGAACTCTGGGCCTGGGTGCTGTCACCTCAGCTCTTCAGCTCAAGGCTAGCACTCTACCACTTGAGCCACAGCACCACTTCCGGCTTTTTTTCTTTTTTCTTATTTTTTTTCTTTTTTTTTTTTATGCCTCAGGCATGCAAGGCAAGTGCTCTACCACTGAGCCACCTTCCCAGCCCCTTATTTTATTATTTTCTATTTATGACAGTTTCCTATATCTCTTGTTTTACTTTGTGGTAATATCTTCACTCTCTTGAGTTTAGTCTTTTGATTAAAAGAACTACTTAATATTTTTGTAAGCTGGTTTTTTCTTTATGATTAGTCACTTTGCAACCTATTTTATTCCAAAGTTGGGAATATATTTTTTTGTTTTCTCTTTTGGAGATTATATTGCTTTTTTTCCCCAGTATTTAGATCTGCATTCCATCCGGGTTTGATTTTTGTTATAGTTTGGCATAGTTGTCCTTTTTTTCCCCCAGATGACATAATGCTCATGTGTTGAAGGCTGTAAATTCAGAGGTGACTGGATCATGAGAATATCTTACTTGATTAATCTGTTAGTGAATTCATAACAGTACATAAATTAGATATGAGGTGGAGCCTGGGTGGAGGAAACAGGCTAGCATCTGAGAGGCCTATTTAACTGTGTGTGTGTGTGTGTGTGTGTGTGTGTGTGTGTGTGTGTGTGTGCGCGCGCGCTTGTGTGTGTTTGAGGTGTGTTTTTGGTGTTTGTCTGAGCTTGGCTTTCAACTGAACATCTTTTGAATGCTGGGATTACAGATAATTTGTAGCCATATCTTGCCTAAAGGATGTGTCTTCTTATTTTCCTACCTCTCCTTTCTCCCAACTTTTCTCCACTGTCTTTGAGGCAATTTCCTATTCTTCTGGAGATCAGAAGTGGAATTACTGAGTCCATATGGTAACTCCGTTTTACATTTATTGTGGAACTTTCACATTGTTTCTCTAGCAGCCTGTAACATTTTTTCTTTCCCACTAACAGTGCAGGAAGGAATCCATTTCCTCACCAACATTTGTTAATATCAGGTATTTTTTTGTTGAATATCCTAACAGGTTTGAAATAATGTCTCATTTTGATTTTGATTTACTCAAACTTTGATATTAAACATTGCATCTACTTATTGGTCTCATATATATGTGTATTTATGTATAAATATATGTATGTATGTGCCTCCTTATCTATATGAGTATAATATGTAAATAATATATAATATATAACATATTTAAGAATATTTTTATATGTAATATTTTATATGAACATTCATGATATATTAATATTAAGAAACAATATATTAATATAGTAATATGATAAATATATAATTAATATGTGTATAACATACACGCATGCATAATATACATATATTATGTATATGTGTATATAATGTGTATATATTGTACATATATTTATAACTATGCTGTATATATGTGTTATGTATATATATTTATATAATTTTTTTGTGAAATGTCCATCTCAAGTTCTTTGATGCCCATCCCTTCAAATTGGTGCTAATGATTGAACATAGAGCCTTTCTTATATACTGGGAAAGTGATATACCACCAAGCTATATCTGCAGCCTGCTATTTGCCTTGTCTGTGTGTGTGTGTGTGTGTGTGTGTGTATGCGTGTGTATGCGTGCATGTGTGTATGTGTGCATGTGGGTTGCTTCTTGGTCTTGAACTTAGAGCCAGCCTGAGTGCTGTCCCTGAGCATT
The DNA here is from genome assembly GCF_000151885.1 of Dipodomys ordii. NCBI lineage: Eukaryota > Metazoa > Chordata > Mammalia > Rodentia > Heteromyidae > Dipodomys > Dipodomys ordii. The sequence goes on from NW_012267273.1 coordinate 13,483,040, forward strand.
TTTGTTTAAAGCTAGCAGTCTACCACTTGAGCCATATGTCCACTTCCGGATTTTATGGCACTTAATTGGAAATCATACTTTCCTGCCTGGGCTGGCTTGGAACCATGATCCTCAGATCTTAGACTCCTAATTAGCTAGGATTATAGGCATGAGCCACAGTCCCATGGCTTGCCTTTTTTTTTCTTTTTTCCTTTATTTTTTGGCTGGTTCTGGGGCTTCAACTTGGTTTGGACGTTGTCCCTGAAGCTCTTTGTGCTTAAGGCTCTACTACTTGAACCAGAGCAACACTTCTGGCTTCTTTTGTGTAGTTTATTGAAGATAAGAGTCTCACAGACTTTCTTACCCAGTCTAGCTTTGAACTATGATCCTCGTATTTCAGCCTCCTGAATAGCTAGGATTGCAGGCATGAACCTCCATTGCCCACCACCATTTTTTAATTGCATTTTTTTTGTTTTCCACTTACAGAAGTTTATTGTATATTCCTTTGTCAAATGTATGATTTGTGAATATTTTCACCTGTTCCATAGGTTGCCTTTTTATTTTGTTGATTTTTATGTTTGGTATAATCCTATTTGTCAATATTTTTCTTTTGTTATTTGTAACATTTGTTACATTCGTTATATACATTATAGCTAAGAAATTATTGCCATATCCTATGTTAGGAAAGTTTTTCCTATGTTTTCTTCTAGGAATATTATAGTTGGAGGTGTTATGCTTAGGTCTTCATTGCAATGTAAGGAATGAAAAGGTCCAACTTTATGCTTTTATATATGGAAAGCCAGGTTTTCCTACAATATTTGCTCATTACACTGTTTTTCCCAATGGTATATTATTGGGAATTTTGTTGAAGATTATTTGATCATGAGTGTGTACATTTTATGTGTTATCCTACCCTTTTATAATTTGTTTTTATTAGTTACATTTTTTTGAGATTCCACATATACGTGAAATCATTCAGTATTTGTTTGTGTTTTGCTTATTTCCTTAGCATAAGCTTCACCCACTCATCTGTGTTGTCACAAATGGCAGGATTTCCTTTTTCTTTTTAGACTGAATAATATCCCCTTATGAGTTTATGTTCATATATGCGCATACAGAGGAGGCACATTTCTTTATCCAGTCATTCATCAATGGACAGGGTATTTCCATTTATTAGCTGCTGTGACTAGTGCTCCTATGAGCATGTGTGCAAAGATTTTTTTGAGATAATTTATTTCCTATATAAGTCAGATCCTATAATACTTGGACTTTTTGAAAATTCTCCTTATTGTTTTGCTGTACCAGTTTACATTTCTACTGATAATGCATAATGGTTTCCTTCTAGGTGTAGTGGCTTAGGACTGTCATCCCAGTATTTGGAGGCTGAGGTAGGAGGACCTCTAGTTCTATTTGAGGCCAGCCTACACTTTGGTTGTTGTCTTTTTCTTCTATTATTGGAGCTCTTTTGACTGGGCATTTTATAGTTTTCTTTTTCAAGGTTAAAATCTTGTTATTCATTGTTGATTGCAAAATTATCATATATATATATATATATATATGTCAGTTGTGGGGCTTGAACTCTGGGCTTGGGCACTGTCCCTCAGCTCTTCAGCTCAATGTGAGCACTCTACCACTTGAACTACAGCACCACTTCTGGTTTTTTGGTGGTTTATTGGAGATAGAAGTCTCATGGTCTTTCCTGCCTGGGCTGGCTTTGAACCGCGATCCTCAGATCTCAGCCTCCTGAGTAGCTAGGATTACAGGTGTGAGCCACCGATGCCCGGCTTTGCAAAATTGTTCTATACAAAGAATAGGCTATACTATAGTTAGATTTAGCCTAAGAGTGTAGATCTATCATTATATCTATATATCTGACGTATATACAACACACATTTATTCTCATGCAGCATTATTATAAAAATTCCGGAAGTCAGGAGTCTGAAATGAGTCTTAAAAGGGTTGGCAGATATATGTGCCTTCAGGTTTTACCTTGCCAGCTTCTAGATTCCCTTATGTATTTCTTGAATCAAGGCATCCATCTCCAAGTCAGCCATTTAGCATTTTCAAATCTTTGTTTGTATCTCAACTTTTCCATTATTTGTCATCTTCTCTACTTTTTCTTGACTACCCCCTTCCAGTCATAAAGACTCATATTTATATTGGACCAATGTGGATAATTGAGTGTAATCTCACCATGTAAAGATCCTTACTTAATCACATTCAGAAAGTCTCTTAGCAATGCAAAGTGTTAGTAGTATATAGTCATAGGTTCCAGGAATTAGGATGCGAACATGTCTGAGGCACCACTATAATAGAAAAATAAAGGTTTCCTAAATAAAATGTTAAAGTAAGATATGCATATAGGCTGTAATACTACCTACAACCTGTATCTATACAAAATCACATGTACTCAGAACCAAGAACAACATCCCTAACAGCCCTTTGTGTATAACAGAGGTTCAAAGTAATGACTGTTTAATCTCTTTCAACAGCAGACGTTATTTTGCCAATTTTTAGAAACTATATTATGGAAATACTATAAATAAATAGAGATTCATGTCCTTTTTATTTCTGGCTTCATTTTCACATTAGATTTATTTATGTTGCTGAAGCTGGTATAGTTTGGTTATTGCTATACTCATCTCATATTGTAAGAAGTTTTTTTGTTTCAGTATTTGGCTCATCCAGTGCCACTATGAACATTCTAATATATGTATCTAGATGATGTATGCAGGTGTTTATTTTATTGAAAAGGCATACGTCTAAACTAGTGGATACTAACATATTATTTTCTATGTAATTGCACCTTTGTATACTCCCATTGACAATACGTTTCTGCTTCTCCATGTATTCATCAATAATATGTTTCTTTCATCTTGGCCATTCCAATGATATTTAGTACTATTTCCTTATGTGTTAATTTGCATTTTTAAAATAATTAATGAATTATATCACTTTGGAGCATATACAATATTTTTTAAACATAGGAACATGTTTTCCACTGTTTGAGTACATAAAACCATATATGAAAATATTAAATACCCAAAGACAGAGGAAGAGAACTTTTGGAGACAGAGGTCACAAGAGAACATTAACTGATTGTCTTAAAATCCCTGAATTAGAAGTGGTTACAGAACCATTTAAAATATGCTAATTCTTTAAAAATGTTTTATTGTGGAAAAGTGTATGTAACATTGATTTAAACATTTTTGAGTGTACAATTCTGTAACATTAAATAAATGTATGTTGTGATGTAACTGTTACCACCATTTAAAATTCTTTTTGAGAAGTGCATTTATTCATTTAAATCATTTCAGCAGCCTTTTAAAAAAGATAAGAGAAGAAAATTTTATCATATATTTGTAATATAGGATAAATTTACTTATAGAAAATATAAAAAAATTGGGGGTGAGGGTTTAGCTCAGCGGAAGGGCGCCTGCCCGGCGTGCGCAAGGCCCTGGGTTCGGTCCTCAGCCCTGGAAAAAAATATATATATAAAAAATTGATATTAAGTAGTTTGAATAATTATATCTAGGGTATAATCTTTCTTGTCAAAGTTGTTAATATTTTTGAAGAGTTGTTCATATTTTTGAAGAGTTTTCTATCTGAAGTTGTAGTAATTATAATAATATTGTTCTGGTGTCTGTCTACTTGTATTACACTGTTTTAAATCATGGTGTAGATAAGTCATAGATAATTCAAAATAATGGTTTTGTTGCCTTCACATTAATCATTTTATGAAATATTAGTAGTGTGTTTCAGAGCCACCTGTTTGAATATTTGTAATGTCACCTGTACTTTTGCTTTTATCTTCAGGTTATGACTGTACCAAATGACCCTTACACCTTTCTCTCATGTGGGGAAGATGGAACTGTTAGGTGGTTTGACACACGCATTAAAACTAGCTGTACAAAAGAAGACTGCAAAGATGTAAGAATCTAATTTTATATAAATGATACAGAAAAGTTATAGTTGTAACTAAATTTGGATAGTAATTTATTTGGAGCTAATAAGATTTACTCTTAAATTTTGTTTTACTGATATTTTCAATTATAATTTTTTTGGTGTCAGTACTGGAGTTTGAACTCAAGGCCAGGGTATTCTCCCTTAGTTCTTTTCCCCCTGAAAATGGTAGTTCTAGCACTTTCAGCCACACTTCTATTTTGAGATTTTTGGTGGTTAATTTGAGATAAAATTCTCAGACTTTCCTGCCAAACCTTGATCCTCTGATGTCAGCCTATTTCGTTGTTAGGATTATAGCCATGAGCCACCAGGTCTGATTAATAGTTAGTAATTATCTTCTGCTATATACATTATAATACTGGCCATAGGAAAGGTAGATTGTACTGTCTTGCCTATCAAATGCACTAACAGTAATGGCATTTCTAGTACAGTTAATGAGACAGTAACTTGTTCCATACATTGGATAAGAGTTTTTACATTTCTGAAGATGTTTATTACATGAATATGATTATTAGGCACTCTATATTAATATATGAAATTTAGCTTATTTTAAAAAGGGTTTAGTTAAAATTGTGGAAATATAAGTTTCTTGAATTATTTTTGTAGCATCATTTTTTTCTCCCCATCTTGAGCTTGAACTGAGGATCAGGGCACTCACTGTCCTTGAGCCTCTCTATGCCCAAGGCTACCACTTGAACCACAGTGCCACTTTTGGCCTTTTTTGTTTATGTGGTACTGAGGAATTGAACCCAGGGCTTTTTATTTTTTTTTATTGTGGAATACTGTACAGAGGGGTTACAAATACATGAGCAAGATAATGAGTACATTTCTTATCAAGCATTGTAGCTTCCTCC